>NW_027506116.1:0-150546 GCF_021521415.1 Bidens hawaiensis
GAATGATTTGCTTGATGAGTAGATTGAAATGTTAACTAAAAATTCACCTCCATCTCAATTGCCAATCCCAATCTAGATAGCTGCTTGAACTACTCTCACATTCCTATAATTCCAGTCTACAAATTCCAGAAAATCATAATAACATTCTGAAGAGGTATGTACCCGCCTCAACACCGAGCAAGGTGGGTCAACCCACAAGATAAAGACATTATGAAGGCACAAAGCCAAAACCTATGCGCATGGCGCATACAAAACATGCTCAGGCATCATATGCCCAGGCACACATATGCTCGCGCATCACATATGCGCGCGGCGCATCAGCGCGCGGCGCATATCACATGCTCGTGCATATCACATCTGCCCAGACACACATGCTCGCGCATCACATATGCGCGCAGCGCATCAGCGCGCGGCGCATATCACATGCTCGTGCATATCACATCTGCGCATGAAATATCTGCGCGTGAGAATAAAGAGAAGACCTCGCGCATCCTCAGGATGGGCGCATATCACACGTGCGCATAATCAACCTCGTCCTTATCCAAATCAGGATTAGGGCAACCCTGATTGTGCACGTCAGACAACCTTCCAGAAGGCATCTTTTTAAGGAGTAAGAATATGCTGATGTTGACAGCTGCCAAATGGAAGGTCGACAACTCAGCATGACACATGTGTTACCACGTGATTACAACCAACGAGAAAGCGCCAGGTGTCCCAGAGGACACGTGGCGCAGTGCGATTGGAGGAAGCCAACGAGGTTGAGCCCAACCGGTGGTAACCTTAGCACTATAAATACAGCATCAACTCCACTTTGATGACACATTCATACTCAATCATTGACAGTTACAAGCAGTGATAACACATTCAATCATATTGAATCACATTCACTCACAGTCAGTTACATAAAAAACAGACAGTCTCACAATCAGGGGGTATTAAGCTATTCAGCAATACTCTTGAGATTCTCTGACACACATTATTATCTTCTCCACAAAGATACTGATTCTCACGCCGGAGGGTTACCCCAAAGAGGACCCCTCTGTCCCTTTCTGAGGGGTAAGTAACGGCGCTGTTCATTTTGTAGGTGGAAGAACACAGACCCAGAAGAACCATCGGTGAAATAGTATAATCACACCCGAGGAAAGTAGATCTGCTACCAGTGAGTAGATCCACGTTTCTTCATTGGCGCCATCCACTGTTACAAACGGCAATCAGATCTCATCAGATCTATAAAAAAAAATCAATCACCATGGTTTCGGGCGTTCGTAACGTTGATCAAGCTCTGGAGGATATTGAACGTGAGGGTGTTAACGACGGACAGCAGGTTCTGAGGGTACCGCGTGATTCTACGCGTACCACCAGCAACCGTCCCTTCGTCACAACCCCTCACGGCCAGACTGAAACTCCTCCAGACGATCTCACGTTACAAAATATGGCCGGCGCGAAGCTGAAAGGACCAATGGGTCCAGAAGATGAAGCAAATGATCCGAGTGAATGGCTCATAAACGAGCAGCGGCGTCTGATTGAAAAGTACAACGAAATGGTCAAGCAGAAGAAGCTAGCCGACCAAACACAAAGGCAAGCTTTTGATAAGCAGACTACAAAGAGGCCGCGCGCGCCGGAAGAAGGACATTCTGTTCACACTGCACACACTGAGTTCAGTGATGAAGAAGTGCATAGCATGAGGAAGACACGGGATACTCATGCAGGAGGCTCACAGCTCCGCGCGCCTGTGAACATGGCGCCTGGAGCCAGAGCAGATCTGGATCTGCACATGCCGTACAGCCCACCGGTCAGAGGGCAAGTGGACGTAACCACGCCCTACAGACCAGCCATCCTGGTAAAACACTCAAAGTTTACTGCGCGCATCGCGCAGGCTCCCATCCAGCACAAGACAAAGATGCCAAGTGGTCTGGGCAAATATGACGGCACAACAGATCCAAATGACTTTTTGCAAGGTTTCTATAACACGGGAAACCTAGAGAGCTGGACGATGCCAACATGGTGTCATATGTTTGCTCGCTGCCTCACGGGCGCAGCGCGGGTATGGTTCGAGAGCTTGCCGACAGGGCAAATTGATGGGTTCGAGGAACTATTAGAAAAGTTCCAAGCCCACTTCGTACAGCAGCGCAGGCACACGCGCGATCCTGATGACATCATGCACTGCATACGCAGGAATGATGAAACGATTGAAGATTACATCACTCGTTTCAATCAGGAATCCCTGGCAATCGGGGGTATAACTGAGCAGCTCCTGCGCGTGGCCTTTATACAAGGCGCGCGCAGTGATCAACTCCGCCGGGCTCTCGTAAGCAAAGATGGTATGCCCACCACGTGGGCCAAGTTAATGGAGGCATCGCGAGTTTTCGCGAGAAATGAGAAACAGATTGCCCAAGATAGGGCAAGAGAAAGAGCGCATCAGGCAGAATCACCGCGCAGCAAAGAGAAGAGGGCCAAACAGAACTCTGTATGGTCCAGGTTGCAGCCAACAAGTTTTTCTTCCGCGGAAAAACAAGCGCAACCAACCTCACCCCAGCCCCAAAAAGAAGTTCGTAATCGCGGGGAGGGTGACAAGAGGGAGGGCGGCAGAGATCCTAGCAGACCTCTGCCAAGAATATGGACACCCCTCACTAAAACACCTTCACAGGTGTTAAGTACTGAGAATGTCCAATTCAAGCCCCCCAAGCAGCTACACTACAAGGGACCGCAAAACAGTGGCAAATATTGTGAATTTCACAGGTCCCCGGGCCACAACACCGACGCATGCCATCATTTAAAGGATGCGATCGAGAAGGATGTAAAATCTGGCAGGCTGGCTCACTTGGTGAAAAACCAAAGAATAGAAGATGAGCAACCGGAAGGAGCCTCTGCCAGCAAGAAATACAAAAGAATCTGTGTGGCTGAGGGGGGGACGACAAAGGCAGACGTCAAAAAAGAGAAGCGCGCAAATCCACGGAGATTGGCGCGAGCAGCAAGTCATCTTCCCAAGAATCAGGGGAGGCCCTTCAATAAGCAGTCCTCTCGTCATCACCACACACATTGCTCATTACGAAGTGTCAAAGGTCCTGGTGGACACTGGAAGCGAATCTGACATTATGTATGAGCAGTGTTTCAGAAAGTTAGACCCGGCAGACCAAGCGCGGCTCGAAATTGTGAACGCACCAATCTGTGGTGTCTCAAATGAAATCATACATCCCCTAGGCCAGATTCAGTTTGAACTAACTATGGGGGATGATGAGCACAAGCGAGCCGAAGTTGTCAACTTCTTGGTCTTGCCCACCACGTCATGCCACAATATGATCCTGGGTAGGGGAACGATTGCCCAATTTAATGCTGTACCGTCGCCAGCGCACGGCGCATTGGGGTTCCCTACACCAACAGGCGTAACATTTGTTTACCGCGATCATTTGTGCGCAGTGACAAGCACGCCGCGGGAAGGGAGAATGAAACTTCCAATGGCTGACAATGCGCCAGAGAAGTGGATTTTAAACCCAAAATTCCCAGAGCAAACGGTCACAATTGGCGCTACCATTTCAGACGAAACGAGATTGAGAATGAAAAAGTTGCTCACAAAATACACGTCGGTTTTCGCGTGGCAACACTCCGATATGACGGGGGTCCCGCGAGACTTGGCGCAACATTCTCTTAACACGTTCAAGTCGGTAGAGCCAATTGCTCAGAAAAAGAGAATCATGGGGGATGAAAAGGCGAAGGCCATGAATGAGCAAGTGGAGGACCTGTTGCGCGCAAACATCATCCGCCCGATCCGATACCAGACATGGGTAGCCAATCCTGTGATGGTAAAGAAAAGCAACGGGTCATGGAGAATGTGTATTGACTTCAAGGACCTCAACAAAGCATGTCCGAAAGACTGTTACCCCCTCCCAAACATCGACGCAAAGGTGGACTCCGTGGCGCCATTCAAGCTCCAATGTTTCCTGGATGCCTACAAAGGCTATCACCAGATTCAAATGGCACCACAGGATGAAGACAAGACTGCCTTCAGAACCGACAAGGGTGTTTTTTGTTACACAAAAATGCCCTTTGGTTTAAAGAATGCGGGCGCAACCTATCAGAGACTTATGGATTCGGTTTTCAGTGAACAAATCGGAAGAAATCTAGAAGTCTACGTTGATGATTTGGTGATCAAGAGCAGGGAGGAGAGACAAATGCTCAAAGACATCGAGGAAACTCTTCAGCGCCTAACGGAAGTTAACATGAAGCTCAACCCGAGCAAATGTACTTTCGGCGCAGAAGAGGGGAAATTTCTTGGTGTAATGGTCACTAAGGATGGTTTCAAGGTGAACCCTGAAAAGGTGGAAGCCATCCTTGACATGCCTTCACCATCCACCATGAAAGAGGTTCAGAAGCTGAATGGTAGATTGGTGTCAATCAACAGGTTCCTAGCGAACCACGCCAGCAAATCTACTCCATTCGTTAACACCTTGAGGAACTGCTTGAAGAAGAGCCAATTCAAGTGGACGCCTGAGGCTGAGCAAGCTTTCACTGAGATAAAAGAATGTCTCATAAAGTTGCCAGCGCTCACAGCTCCACTTCCTGGCGAAACCCTTACATTGTACCTGTCAGCTGGAGACCGCGCGATCGGCGCAGTATTATTGGTGGATCGCAAGGGGATCCAAACGCCAATATACTATGTGAGTCGGGTGCTCACAGACCCTGAGACGCGCTATTCCATCATGGAAAAGTTAGTTTTGTCACTAACACACGCGTCGCGCAAGCTCCATAGATACTTCAATGGTCATCCTATTGAAGTTCTGACTGGTTACAACATCCAGCAAGTCTTGCGACGCCCCGCGCTCTCCGGAAGGCTGACAAAGTGGGCGCTGGAATTAGGTGAACACACGATCACTTATAAGCCCCGTCCAGCGATAAAGGGTCAAGTTTTGGCGGATTTCATCACGGAAATCCCAGAGGGAAAGATTGAAGAAGCTCAGCGCGAGGTAGACCCTCCGCGAGCAAATGATGAAGAAGATGTTTGGAGGCTATTCACTGATGGAGCCTCCAACAGCGAAGGGTCCGGCGCAGGCCTCAAACTGGTGGACCCTGATAATCATGAATATACTTATGCTATTAGGTTGGACTTCAAGAGTACCAACAATGAGGCTGAGTATGAAGCCCTGCTGGCTGGTCTGCGCATTGCGCGCAAGTTTGGAGTTAAAAGGCTAGAGGCCCATGTTGATTCTTACTTGGTAGCTGCTCAGGTCAACGGCCTATATGACGCCAAGGAGAACACAATGCCTCTATATCTAGAGCAGGCAAAAAAGTTCATTGAGCAGTTTGACTTCTTCAGAATCATACACATCTCGCGCAGCGAAAACAAGTCCGCTGACGCGTTGAGTAAGATGGCATCAACTAATTTTGATCACTTTGGCAAAGATGTCAGGGTGGAAGTGATGAGCAACCCGTCAGTGCAAACGCAATCGGTCCTTGTAATTCATACAACCCCTTCATCCTGGATAACTCCAATAATGGAATTCCTGAAGGAGGGGACGTTACCGGATGATCGCGCACAGGCGAGAAAGATAAGACACAAGGCGCAGAACTATGAACTACTTGATGGTACATTATATCGGCGCTCTTATCTTGGACCTCTCATGAAATGCCTGGATGCTGAAGAAGCAAGCTATGTGATTAGGGAGATTCACGAAGGAATCTGCGGCATACACGCTGGCCCGCGCATGGTGGTTGCCAAGGCAATGAGCTCGGGCTACTATTGGCCAGGCATGTACTTGGATGCGCTAAAAGAAATACAAAAATGCAAGGCATGTCAGAGCTACGCGCCAAACACCATGCGTCCAAAGAACAACTTGATTCCAGTGACCTCCGCATGGCCTTTCCACAAATGGGCCATTGATATTGTGGGGCCCCTGCCGCAAGCGCAAGGGCGAGTGAAATTTTTGGTAGTGGCGATAGACTATTTCACAAAATGGGTTGAGGCCAAGCCACTAGCAAAAATCACAGCTGAGGCGATGAAGCAATTTATCTGGAGCCACATCATTTGCCGTTTTGGCCTTCCTATGGAAATTGTGAGCGACAATGGCAAACAATTCACTGATAGGAAGATATCCAGCTGGCTCAAAGAACTGCACATCAACCAAATCTTCACTTCGGTCTACCACCCTCAAGGGAATGGCCAAGTGGAGCGCGCGAATCAAAGTTTGTTAAATGGGCTGAAGAAAAGATTGGAGGGAGAATCCCATTCTTGGGTCGAAGAGTTACCTAATGTCCTGTGGGCGCACAGGACATTAAGCAAAACTAGAAATGGCGAATCCCCGTTCAGCCTAACCTATGGGACTGAGGCTATGATCCCAGCAGAAATTGGATGCCCATCCCATAGGGTACTCATGATGAGCAAGACTGATAACGAGCGCGAAAGAAGATTGGACCTCAACTTGCTTGAAGGGCGCAGAGAAGCGGCTATCATCAATGAAGCCAAATACAAGAAAAAGCTGGAAAAATATTATAATCAGCGCGTTAAAGAATGCCACTTCAAGAAAAATGATTTTGTCCTTCGAAACAATGAAGCTAGCCGCGGGATACCCCCAGGAAAAATGTCCCCCAATTGGGAGGGACCTTATCAAATTTCAGAAGATTTGGGGAAAGGCGCGTACACTTTAAAAGATTTGAATGGCAAAAAGTTACCGCGCGCGTGGAACGCAGCACAGCTTAGAAAATGCTTCATGTAAATGTTCAAATATGTAATCAAGGCTTTTAAGCCATCATGAATGATGATTCGCGCTATCTTTCAATATTTGTTCTATTACCTTTGCATACATGTTTCACACTTCCTTTATTAATTTGGAACAATATGACAACACTATATTGACTTCAAAGCAAAATAAAGCGAAGTAAAACATACATGCGCGAGCCTTAGCTCAAACGCGTTAACGAGTCTTAACTCTAAAACGCCAGGGCCTTAACCCAAACTTACGAGCCTTAGCTCAAACACGTTAATGAGTCTTAACTCTAAAAACGTCAGGGCCTTAGCCCAAAACAAAGAGCCTTAGCTCAAAACACTCACAAACATCCATCTTACATCCCGCGCAGCCTGATCATAAAAATCCTTAAACACAACTAAGGCAAAGTACATGCCATATCATGTTAAGGTCTCAGGTCGAGGTCGCGCGCGGAATCATAGTGGATATCTGAGTAACACACGCTGACATGTAATGGCTAAACTCATACTTCCATATAAATACCGCGCGACAACGACGCGCAAAAAAGAAATAATGAAAAGTTAGCGCGCATGTCAGCATAAACAAGATACTGCGAAACCACAAACAAAATAGAACAGAGGTTAAGTGAATAATTTCCTTACAACCTTGTTCTTATTTTAACGTGCAAGCATATCTTATATCTATACAAGCAAACATGAAGAGATGAATGGAAATGCGCAAGATGTGAAAAAGAGAAAACAAGTTTCATTCCATTGGATTGAAATTTACAAGTATGATGAGTTACAAATTACAAGTATAAAAAATTAAATATGTAAAATTTGATGAAGGGCTTCTCAAGTCTCCACGTCGACGTCAGCCACTTCATCACCTTCATCATCTCCCGCAGCATCTGACGCGGCCTGCTCCTCATCTCCGAACTGACCATAGTCAAGTTCTTCCTCCTCATTGGAGTCTTCTATCACGACGGGTGGCAGGAGCAGATTTATTCGCAGCGCCAGAGCCGCTGGCAGGGGCAACATCCCCCGCGCCACCATCATCGCCACCAGCCCTCTCGCATTCATCGAGCAACTTCTTTAGCGCGCCGAGGTCGGGCTGGTCAGCAAGCGCAGCTATCTGCAAAATCATTAGAAAAGTATTGAGTACAAAACACTTGGAAAAATTAGTCAAGTAAAACTCATTAAGGTCAAGGTACCTGCATAAGGATGGGGATGGGAGTATTCATGTACTTTTCCCCCACCGCGACCATGTCCGCGCAGGCCGCGTCGCTCTTGTAAGGGTACTCGGATGGGTTCTTCTTCAACATGCCATAGTCATACCCATCCGTAAACCCTTCAGCTCGGCCCACCAAGCGCGCGGCGGCATTGCAGTCCATCACAAGGGCCTGAAACTCGGCGGAATATTTCATCGCCAAAGCGCAGCGAGTTATGCCCTGTGACACCAGCCATTGGCGATCCTGCACGAGGCCAGCAACAGACGTCTCGAGGACAGGAACCTGGGAGTTTAATAACTCAACAGTTTCCTTAGTCTTTTGTAGCTCCTCCTTATCAGACGCTGCTGCCGCCAAGATTTTTTCATTCTCCGCCTGCGCAGCACCAAGTGCTTCCTGGCTGGACGCCGCCGTCGCCAAGGCCTCATCTCTATCGGCCTGCGCGGCCGCCAACTCCCTCTTCAGGCGCGCAACCTCGCTCTCCAGTGATGATTTTTCAGTGATACTCTGGACGATAGCTTGGTCACGCGCCTCAGCCTGCTGTTCCAAGACACGCACTCTACGCGCGTACTTGGCAACTTCGGCCTCCGCCAACTGCTGCTTCTCCCGCGCAGCTTGGAGCTCATGCCCGCGCTTAATATAGGCGGTGTTGGCACTTGCTCTATTTTCGCTGAGCTCCGCCTGGAGTTTCTCAGCTCGTGCGCGAGCATCAGAAAGGTTCCAGGCAGCCACCTTAGCCTCTTGCTGGGCTGCCACAAGAGCATCGCGTACTTTAATATAATCGCGATGAAGCTCTTGGGAGGCAGCAAAGAAAGCTGACCCAGCGAAAATGTGATCGTTGAGCAAGTCAGCGCGAGTGCGCTCCTCCTGATACCTCCTTTCAGTAGGAGGCACGGCATGAGCCCAGAAGTCCTCGCATACGCCCATGGATTGGAAGGAACTTTCTTCATTAATATTCCATCTCGGGCGATAAACGTGGTCACCTTCCTACAAAACACAAGAAATGTTCTAAGTCATAAAACATACTTATATGGAGGTACGCGCAGCGGAGCAACAAATTAAAACATACCTGCGGGGATGAAGCAGAACAGTCAGCGCCAGCCCCACCAGAAGTATGCGCTGCGAAGACTTGTGGCATCGCAGGGCTGGCGCGGTCTCCCAAGGAGTCCTCAGCTTGAGCCCCCTCATCCTCCTCATCTTCTTGAATAGGCCTCTTCTCCTGCGACCTGGGGGGCTCCAAACCAGCCTCGCGGAGAGGGCTGCGCGTAGGAGGAGGCGAGAGAGGTCTCGACGCCGCCAGTTCGGCGCGCAATACGGCTTCCTGCTCTTTTGTAACCCCAATAAGGGGAGAATCAGCACTAGCAGGAGCAGGACCAGAACCAGCGGCGCCGCCAACGGCGCCAGGAGTGTCGCCAGCAACTTGTACGCCAGCTACAACTCCTATGAACAAATCAAAAAGGAAAAATGGTTTATGACTGAATCCAAAAGAAAAATAAAGAAGACAAGTGTGCAAAACATACCTTGGCGCAATTCTGTTCGCAGCGGCGAACATCGCCATAAAATTCATTCTACCCTTTTCAGAGGGTAGAACAGGGGACTCCGAAGCAGCCCCCGGCGCAGCCTCAGCACCTTGTGGCGCCTGTGGCTCATCTGCTACCGTCGCCGGTTCTGCAAACATTCAAAGGAGGAAAGGTTTAATAACAATTCAGCCAGATGAAGATAAATAAAGTATACCTGTTGCAGGCGCGGCACTGCTTCTCTCTTCAGCCGCGCGAAAGGAGGAGGCGACGCCACCATACCTCAAGTGGACAGGAGGTCTGCCCACTCTCACAGGCAGAGAAGCTAAAGAAACCTTTGTGGTAAACACCTGGGTTTCCTTAGGTCCCTTCGTTTGAGCATGGGGATGAGCGACAGGGGTGTCATCTTTCTTCTGTTTCTTACTGGCCCCTGCGCCAGATTTCCCCTTAGCTTTGCGCTTTAGTAGGGGCGCCTCCTCTTCCTCCTCCTCCTCTTCCGCGAGCTCTAGCTCGTAGTTTTCAAGCGCATCTACAAAAACAACCAACAGAACTGTTAATAAACTTGGGTATTCTAAAGGAATGAGCATAAGTGCGAAGGCTTACCAGGCGCGTCACTGTCAAAGTCAAATTCCAGATCCACTGGGATGAACATGTCATCGAAGCGATCTGGGAAACCAACTTCCCCAGCGCCAAGCGCGACGGAGCCACCCTCCACTTGTTCATCATAAGAGGCAAGGACATAATCCTTGGTGACTGCGCAAAAACAAATCAAGTGATATCAGCAAAAGAATTATGTTCGCGCAGAAAAAATAAATAAAGCAATGAAATAAACTTACACAACCCGTCGACTTGGATAACGGGCTCAAGCGCGCTGTCGGCCCAAAGCTTACTCATGCCGACCCCCACCAGCGCCTCCTCGCAAATTTTCTTCGCGGGGGATGGTTCGGCGGTCAGTTTCTTAACCCAGGCGCCAGTTGGGTTCTTGAGGACACCCTCATCCGCAGGCGCAGAAGAGATAGAGCGCATGGTCATACGGATGGGTATCACACCAGCCCTAATGTAAAAGAACCTCTCAGACCAGTCATGAAGGCTCTTGAATGAAACAGTGGAGCACTTCACCTTCTGACTGCGAGGAATGAAAGAGATCCAATTGTCCTGGATCTTGGGCTTGTAAAAATATTGAAAGCGCCGAGGAGTGGGTTCCTCGCGCTGGGATTTGCACATGAACTCAAAGTGAGTCACGCGCACGAGTCCAAACGGATGGACTTGGGATATATGAATCCCATAGAACTTCAGCAGTGCACCCACAAACCTTGTCATCGGGAGACGAAGGTTGCAGTGGGTGAAAAAGTGGCTATATAGGGATATATAGCCGGCAGGCGGGTCCGCCGCCGTTTGCCCGGACCTAGGCAACATGCAGCCAAACAGGGTGGGAAAGCCCTGAGAGGCGATGAGGTTGTCGAGATCGGCCTGCTTCAATTTGCAGAGGATTTCATTCCACCTTTTGGTGGCCTTGGTCCTCCCTACTTCCTCCGATGTGGTCTCAACAACCCTCTTCCCTTTCCCCTTTTGCTTCAATGTCGACATCACCACAGACTTCACACGGCGTCTTCGAGAGGCAACAGAGGTGATTGAGGGGCTAGACGAGTCTGAACTATCAGACATACAACTGCAGCAGCAGATAATCGAAAAATCGAAAAGATGAATACACTCAATTCAGAATATGAAAGGCAGAAAATAGAAAATTTGAAACAATGAAGATGAAGATAAAAATTTCCTAAGGGCCTCCTTTTATAGGCCCAGGAGAGAGAAATGTGGCAGCTGATCGGATTTCACGCGCCCCCACTCGCGGGTGCAAGCCAACGAGGGCGCGACACGTGTCCCTAACACTGTTGAGGGGACATAAGAATGTAACCGACCTACCACGGAACAGAGACGCGCCCCCACTCGCAGGTGCTAACCAATGCGAGCGCGACACGTGTTCAGGACAGCTGTGTGAGGGGACATGAAAGGCAACTGTAGCACCTCGAGCACACGAAACGTCTGACACGTTTACGGCGCACGTCACCACCAACTAACCACGTGTTTGGACCCTTCGTTTTCAACCAAATGGATAGAACTTCGCGCAACGATGGAAGCAACCAGGAAAACGACAAAACCCCATTAAAAGACAAAAATCAGTAAGTCTAATATCCATCTTACCGCGCTCGCGCGAGATAAGACACACATTAGACTGGGGGGGCTTGAAGAGGTATGTACCCGCCTCAACACCGAGCAAGGCGGGTCAACCCACAAGATAAAGACATTATGAAGGCACAAAGCCAAAACCTATGCGCATGGCGCATACAAAACATGCTCAGGCATCATATGCCCAGGCACACATATGCTCGCGCATCACATATGCGCGCGGCGCATATCACATGCTCGTGCATATCACATCTGCCCAGACACACATGCTCGCGCATCACATATGCGCGCAGCGCATCAGCGCGCGGCGCATATCACATGCTCGTGCATATCACATCTGCGCATGAAATATCTGCGCGTGAGAATAAAGAGAAGACCTCGCGCATCCTCAGGATGGGCGCATATCACACGTGCGCATAATCAACCTCGTCCTTATCCAAATCAGGATTAGGGCAACCCTGATTGTGCACGTCAGACAACCTTCCAGAAGGCATCTTTTTAAGGAGTAAGAATATGCTGATGTTGACAGCTGCCAAATGGAAGGTCGACAACTCAGCATGACACATGTGTTACCACGTGATTACAACCAACGAGAAAGCGCCAGGTGTCCCAGAGGACACGTGGCGCAGTGCGATTGGAGGAAGCCAACGAGGTTGAGCCCAACCGGTGGTAACCTTAGCACTATAAATACAGCATCAACTCCACTTTGATGACACATTCATACTCAATCATTGACAGTTACAAGCAGTGATAACACATTCAATCATATTGAATCACATTCACTCACAGTCAGTTACATAAAAAACAGACAGTCTCACAATCAGGGGGTATTAAGCTATTCAGCAATACTCTTGAGATTCTCTGACACACATTATTATCTTCTCCACAAAGATACTGATTCTCACGCCGGAGGGTTACCCCAAAGAGGACCCCTCTGTCCCTTTCTGAGGGGTAAGTAACGGCGCTGTTCATTTTGTAGGTGGAAGAACACAGACCCAGAAGAACCATCGGTGAAATAGTATAATCACACCCGAGGAAAGTAGATCTGCTACCAGTGAGTAGATCCACGTTTCTTCACATTCAGACACAAACTTTACAAATGATTGATTTGAAGTATTATTGTAAAACTAGCTTAACAAATTCAGAAATGATCGATTTAAAGTATTAATGTAAAACTATGCACACTACTCGTAAAAATAAATCCATTTAAAAAATTTATGATTTATAATTTATAATCCGGGAACACTAAACACAAGTAAAATAAATAAACACACTACAAAGGAACGTTACTAATAGAACATTTTTAGTAACTAAATAAGAGGACGTTTCTTTTCTTTACTTGTCCTTCAAAGTAAAAGCAGATCAACTGTTGTCTATTACAAACTTTTTCCTATTTGATCTAATTTGTGTCCTTTCCTGATTGTCTCTCTAGAGGAGTTGGGAGTATTAATGTAATGACAAAATGGGAAAACTAGTCCTTTATGTTTGTACATTTTTCCAATAATTGTCCTTTAGCAAGCTTAATGACATAAAGTACCATTTATGTTTAAAAACTCTTATCACATTTTGTCTTTTGGCCCTAACTCGATTAACTTTTTTTGTCAAAACAGGTCATGTGCAAGGCACATGAGAACAAATTGGTCTTTTTACTACCTTTTTTTACTACAAAATTGAAAATATATTCTTTACAAATAAACAAATAAATTTATAAAATAAAAATGGGTAATTAAATTAATAATAAAATAGTATATGTATAACATATATTGATGTGGTGAAAACAGTCAATTAAATTAACTAAATTAAACAAGTAATAAAAACTAGACCTAAGACTCAACTACACAAAACACCGGCAAGTGAACGATCAATTGTATTAAAGCTAAGTAAGTCCGGAATATCAAACCCACAGGACTCTATAAATTACGTTTTTCGTTAAAATACTAGATTTATCCTATTTATTCCTTTGATTTCGTTTATCTATTATCTATTAAGTTTAAAGAACACAAGCATTTTCTTATATAAAGACAAAAACTCGTTTAACTATCGTGTTTATTTATTTGTTCAATTAAACTAACAAACACTAACAAAAAAATGAGTAAATAAAAGGAAAAAAAACAAATATTATGTGATACTTACTCCATAGCAGATGACCAAATCAACGAGTGGGATCATGCATCTAAACTCAGACTTATAGATACCGATTGTCGGGTTGAGCCCTTTTGAGCAGTCTTCAAATTGGGTGCATGGTTATGATGATTACATGTTGAACAGGTGGACCGTTACTGCAACGGGACTATATCTTTTTGACTATAAAAGTTTTAACCCTAATCAGTTCAACTTTGTGAAAAAAACTACTTGTATGGTTTTCAAAAGTTTTTCCTACTCTTTTTAGGGGTGCAAACGAATTGAGCCCCTCGCGAGCTACTCTGGGCCAAATCAATAAAAAAAACTCGAAACGAGTCGAGTTTTTTCAAGCCCGAGCCTCAAATGAAACTCATTTAGTTATCAAGCCTCGTGTATTGTTAAGTTCATCTCATTTAGACTTTTGTATATTAGTTACATTCCACACAGCAAAGCTAAAGCTAAGATTTTGCTTAATTAAGGTACTAGACGAGCTCAGGCCAAACATAAATCTGTTCAAGAATTTTCTTAAAATGCGTAAAATAAATTAAAACCATTATAAATAAATAAATAAGTCATAATAAACTAGCTAAACTCAAATTTAATAAAATGACACTAACCAAACTCAAACGTCCTAAAGAATTTGGTCTAATGGTAAGACACCTACCCTCCCTAAGTTGAAACGTAAGTTCGATTTCTACTTGTGTCAGTTCGAAAGATATTTGGGTAAAGTGACGAGTCAGAGCTTTCATCCCGGGTTCAAACCCAACGCAGAGCGAGAGTTTATGAATTTCATCCGGTTTTCGTGCATTGGGACGTTACAGTGTCATAGTGATGAAGAAGTCGACCTATGAAATGATCCCGAAAGGACAAATAGAACCCGATAAAAAAAAGTAGTAAATAAAAAAGAAACGAGCACCTGCTAGACTCCGGTAGTTAACTAACAGAAATCTCAAATTAGAGTTTTTGGTTCTTGTTGAGTCGTGGAACTGAAAACAGAATTCGAAAATGGTCGCAAGTAAACGAGGCGAAGCGGTTTACAGGATCTACAGAGCAGTGACGTATGCCCTAACACCGCTGATTAACCTTCATCTCCGGTGGCGCAAGTTCCGCGGCATCGAGCATCCTCTCCGGTGGCCGGAGCGGCTTGGTCAACCGTCTCTCCGGCGTCCTAATGGTTCACTCATCTGGTTCCACGCTGTTTCATTAGGTTCTACCACTTATTATTATTATTATTATTATTATTATTATTATTATTACTACTACTACTATTACTTACTTGCTTGATATTATTATATTTGATCATTTTTAAGTGTAATTAGAGATGTAAACGAACCGAATGTGTTCGGCTAAATGTTTTTGAATTGTTTGTTTATGTTTGATCGTTTAATAAGTGAACGGAGATAAACAAGGAGTTACGTTTGATTAACTATATGAACGAGCACGAGCAGAGGCAATGCTCGTTCAATTGTGATTGTGAACGTTTGCTAATGTGTTCGTTTGCATTTGTTAATGTTTGTTCATTAAAGGTTTTTACTTTTTAATACCTTTTAGGTCTAATTCAATAGGAATTTGAATTATCGAAGTTCGTTATAGTGTAATTAGGGCTGTAAACGAACCGAACGTTCATCTGTGTTTGTGAACGTTCTTTAATGTTTATTTGTTCGTTAAAGATATTTAATACTTGTTAATGAATTTTCTGATCTTATCAAATAGATTTAAGCGAAATTATTAACACTAAAATTAACGTATGAATATGAATGTTAGAGAAATCACCAACACAAACTTGGTAGCCAGACCGAACCGTTGACATTGACCATTTTCGGTAGCCAGATTAAATAAAATATTGTGAGTGTTCATATGTGTTTGTGTTCGTTAACCGTTTGCTTTTTTGATAAAAGCTTAACGGAAGAACAAGGCCTTGTTTAGTTTGGTTGTGTTTGCTTGTAGCCCTAAGTGTAATGATGTTCATGAGTTTACTTACGACTGTGAAAATGGTTAACAGGTGAAGGAATGTGTGTGGTTCCGGTGATTAAGCGGTGTGTTGAACGGAGACCTGATGTGACTGTACTGATGACTACAACTACAGCATCTGCATTGTAAGAATCGATTATGTTTTACTTTGTACTTGTTGTATTAGTTTAATTATTTGAAAATTTGAAGAATATGAAGTAGATGATAGATTATTTTGGTATTCAATCACGGAGGTTTTACACACTCTTACGGTATACTGTATTATCATAGGGCTGTAAACAAATCGAATGTTCAGCAAACTGTTCGTTCAGAAGTTTGTTTATGTTCGTTCGTTTAATAAATGAACGAACATGAACAAGGAATGTTGTTCAATCAACTAAATGAAAGAACACGAACACAGGCCATGTTCGTTCAGCTGTGTTCGTGAACGTGAACATTTGATAATGTGTTCATTTATATCCATACACATTGGTTAGTGTTTGTTCATTAAAGGTTTTTAATACTTTTAAATGAACGAACATGAACAAGTTACCGCCATTTGATTTACTTGTTTCCTACCTGGTACATAAATGAATAATATGCTTTTATCACTAATACAGTGAAGTACTCAAGCCTTTGCTTCCCTGTGATGTCATATATCAGGTATATTCTCTTCTATCTTATAATACAATTTCCGTTTGCAACCTTTCTGTATGATATCAGCTTTATTCATTATTATTTAGCAGAAGCACCATTGTGCTCACTGCTCGCGCATATACCTTTTTCTTCTGTTTCATCCTAAGGAGTTCTTTGTGAACTACTTAAAAAGTTAGTTAGAGGTTGGTTATCTTGTTTTGTGGGGCCCATCAGTTAGGTTTTTTAGTTTGTATTTGTATATGTACACTTCACAGAGGAATAAAAACATGTCAGTTTGCTCCAGTTGATACACCTGCTGCTGTGAATGCATTTCTTGAATATTGGAAACCGTATGCTCTTGTGCTAGTAGAGAATGAACTATGGCCAAATCTTGTTCTTAGTGCCTCAGCAAAAGGCGTAAGTATTTATACTCTATGTTATTGTTCTTGACTTCTTGTTTTGTGGGCCCCATCAAAATTCTTATGTGTTTTATTTTGTTTTTATTTTAATATGCAGGTTATGGTAGCATTGATAAATGCTCGAATGTCAATAAAATCATTTAATAATTGGTTGAGACCAGTTGTTCGGCCACTTGCTTCATTGATGCTGTCCAAATTCTCATTAATACTTCCATTGGTACGACCTCTTCAATATGTTATTAAGTTTATATGTACTTTAGTTCTAGACCCTTTGTGTTTGTGTCCTGTTGCAGAGCAATATTCAGGCAATTCATTTTCAGCTACTGCAAGCTCCACCATTTATTATTAACTTCTGTGGTGACTTAAAACTTGGTATATCCTTACTCCTTAGACTTTATTGATTCAGTACTTGACCTATTCATCTTGCCATCTCTAATGATAATGACTGATCTTGATATTATGTTGACTTGCTAAGGTACCGAAGAGTTGGTCAACATGAAAAATATGGACGATTTAAAAGAAAATATTGCTGGTAGATGTGTTTGGATGGCTTCATCAATACATAGGGGTGAAGAAGAAGGTGATGTACATTAGCCTTAAAATGGGTAATTTTGATACAAGTCAAAACAAATTTAAGTTGTGTTGACCTGAAACACTTCTAGTCCAAAAATTTTACAAAATAATTTTATATTGGTTTTATACAGTAATGCTTGGTGTTCATAGAGCCTTGATGAAGAAGCACCCCAATATCCTTACAATCATTGTTCCTCGTCAGCCATATCTTGGACAGGAGATTGCTTTAGTATGAATCCGTTGCAAATTTTTCCATACTATATAATAATTAATATTTCTTGTTTAGTATTTTACTAATAAGATTATAAGTATACAGCACATAAATTATTAAACTGTAAAACTTAAGAACAGAAATATATGAGAGGTGGCAATATGGTTGAGTTAGGTTGGTTGAAATATATTAAAAGTTTGGGTTGAAAGTTGAAACATACCATTTTTAGTATGCGCTAAAACGGGTCGGGCTGTCAGAAAAACATTTAGTTTCTATTTTGAAATTAGTTTTAAATAGTTATTGCGCTAACTATGATTACAAAAACAATCTTGCTATATAACATTGCTAACCCAAATCTTTGTATGAAAATGATTTTAGATGTTTTATGCATTAAAGATGGACTTGGTCAAACTTTCAACTCGTTTGACCTGGACCTATTTGACCCATTCTGATTCTAGCTGAACTTTGGGACAAAATTATCACCTCTAAAGTATATACAATTTCAGGAACATATATACTTGTGAACGAACACGAACGGAACATGTTCATATTTATTTGTTTTACTTTAACTAACAAACAATTGAACACAAACAATTAAACGAATGGGGTATTCTTGTTTGTGTTTGGTTGCTAAAAAAATAAGCATGTTTGTTGCGTTCGTTTATTAACAATATAAACGAATGGTTTACGAACGTAAATGAAAAAACATAACTTAACATAGATGAACAATCATAACTGAGCTAAAACCATTCAAATGCATTGTGAAGAACAATGTGTTGGGCCTAAAAAGTGACTAAAACTAAACTAAGTTGTAATGGGCCAAAAAGGTTTTAATGAATATATTAACGAATGTATACGAACAAACTTAACAAACATTAACTAATGAACGAACGAGACATGTGTTCAAGTGTGTTTGTTAAATTAAATGAAAAAAAGCTTTTGTTCATGTTCGTTTGTTTAACATAAACGAACTTCACACCTAATGGTTCATGAACTGTTCATTTGAATGTTTGGTTCATTTACAAGCCTAGGAACAATTACAAAACACTAGATATGCTCGATAATTTCAAGATATCAATATAGTTTGTTGATGATGAGTGCAGGACTTGCAGAAAAAAGGGGTGAATGTGGCATTGAGATCCAATGGTGATTCACTCACATCTGAAACAAGCATTTACATCGTGGACACATTAGGTAGCAAATTCATTATTTCACTTTTTTTTTAATTATTTTTGTGTTTGATTTCAAAATAATACATGTATATATACATGTATATAAATGATTATGTAGGTGAACTGAGGCAATTTTATAGATTGACACCTATAGCCGTTATCGGAGGTTCCTTTTTGCCTGATTTTACTGGCCATAATATTTGTGAGGCGGCTGCCGCTGGCTGTGCTGTTTTGACTGGTAAGCATGTGCCATTTAATTTTTATTTCTTTTCTATTTATTGTTTCATTACTGTTTTGGAACTTATATGGGTTCTTTTGTCTGGCTGATGTTAGGTCAACATGTTGGTCACTTCTCAAATATGGTTACGGAAATGCAACGGTTAAATCCTTTATCGATGATGCAGGTTAGGATCGTACTTAAGCTTCTTATTTGTTTCTAATTAAGAATATTAGGGATGTAAATGAGTCGAGACTGAGCTCGCCTATGCTCGAGCTCTACTCATTTAACTTAAGAGACTAAGAGAGCTCGTTTCGAGCTCTGTTACTAAAAGCTCGAGCTCGGCTTTTTTTTATTAATTCTTAATTATTTACATTTAAGCTCCCTAAAAACAAGATTAAAGTATTAAACCAAAGTTTATATTTATATGCTGTTATTAGACTCAAATATCTGGTGTGTTAGTTGTAATTAGGGGGTGTAAACGAGTTGAGCTGTTTGCCAGCTACTCGATATTGGCTTGTTAAAAGCTCAAACTGATCTGAGCTTAAGCCAGAATTGGAGCTTGTTTGATAATGAGCTTAGCTACATTATTTTTGCTTGATTAAATCAGTTTTTTTATTGTATAAATTTAAGAATATTTGTATAATATAATATTATATGAACATATAGTTATAAATTTTAGTTATATTTATTTTTTTAACAATTTAAAATTTTTAACAATTTACATTATTATGTGATATAATGTTAGTTAAATAATAAACGAGTGAAGTTTGTAACCTTATTTGTGAGTAGAACCTGGTCTCTATATTTAATTTTTGTAATACAAGAAAATGGGTGAATCGTTACAGGTAAGTGGTGGTCTGGAACTAGAAGAAAATCTAGATAAACTTATTAGTAATCCTGAAATTCTGGAAGAAAGACGTTTGGCTGCAAAACAGGCATTTCATGGTCTGTCAAACGGGGTTGTTGAAAATGTTTGGACTCTGTTGCAACTTCATATTTTCAGAAATAAACCCGTTCAGTTATAACATTTGCATATAACTGATTTGGATTTGACTTTTCTAGGCATGGTCAAGCGTGCATGTGTTGGTATTTCATTTTACTTGTTAATGGGACGATTTGGGTTACATGTAATATTTTTGGGTCAAATTGATTGAAAGGAGCGGTGCTCGTGTTTTGGTTTAAAACCGTCCAAGCCGGTCATATGTTGGTTTTTTTTTTTAGTTTTTTCGGTTGGTTTTGGAATTTTTAAGCCATACCGAAGTAACCGAACAATTTAGTTTACAATTTATACTCGAAGCCTGTTGGAAACAACCAATGTTGACCGTAGGATTTTATGCTATGTAACTTAACTTAGTATATTTTACTCGGCCCTTTAGTTATTTTAACTTATACTATCTATACCATGGAGTTGAATATTTAAGTTTTAACAAATGGAAACTATTGATATTTTTTTGTTTAATCAGATTTTGGGCGTTATTTTATTAGAGTCTAGTAAACCCAAACCGTGAAACTAAACTATTAGTAAGAATTTGATTTGGTTTGGTTTTGAATTTTAATGGTTTAGTTTTGGATTAAAGTTGTCAATAACTGTTATTGATGGTTTGGTTCATGAATTAGCCCAAAAAAACCGTTTAAACCATTGTATCGTGAATGCATGTGATTTTTTACTAGTTGAATATCATTTCATGAGATTCCTTTTTTTTGAACGGTCAACTAAGTAACGCTGGGTACCCCGTACGCGGCCCCTATTGGCTAAAGGTAGCCCGAGCCGGCCACTAGTCCGGACGGACGGAGCCCCTAGCGGTCCACTTGTTAAGGGATTCACCGGATAAAACCTGACCCCCACGCCCGCCAAACGGCACGACAGCGAGGAGCCGGTAAAACCGGGTGAGATCAGGACTCGAACCATGGCAAGTCAGGGTCATCCCTCATATCTCTCATATAAGTTGGTGGTAGTGAGGTTTGATCCCCCTACCTCTCACTTGTAAAGTGAGTGTTCTACCATTGAGCCACAACCAACTTATATTTTCACGAGATTCCTAATTGCAAACTTTTGTTATATGTTTTATTATTAGTATATAAACATTATTTATTTTTAAAAAAATAGAAAAGAAATAACTTTTGTTCAGTTGTATATATCTATGTTGCTAGATTGGATATTTGTATGGTCTAGGCTAAGATTCTCCATCCTTTGGTAAAAGTTATATCCCTAGAGTAACTTTTATCCGTTAAGCGACGGCCCTTCCACTCGGCACCGTTGGATCACTAAGGTCGACTTTCGTCACTGCTCGACGGGTGAGTCTTGCAGTCAAGCTCCCTTCTGCCTTTGCACTCGAGGGCCAATCTCCGTCCGGCCCGAGGAAACCTTTGCACGCCTCCGTTACCTTTTGGGAGGCCTACGCCCCATAGAAACTGTCTACATGAGACTGTCCCTTGGCCCGAACGTCCTGACACAAGGTTAGAATTCTAGCTCTTCCAGAGTGGTATCTCACTGATGGCTCGGACCCCCCCGCAAGGAGGCCTTCTTCGCCTTCCACCTAAGCTGCGCAGGAAAGGCCCAAAGCCAATCCCAAGGAACAGTGAAGCTTCATAGGGTCTTTCTGTCCAGGTGCAGGTAGTCCGCATCTTCACAGACATGTCTATTTCACCGAGCCTCTCTCCGAGACAGTGCCCAAATCGTTACGCCTTTCGTGCGGGTCGGAACTTACCCGGGAATCCGCCGTTTCGGCTACCACAATAGTATATTCCATCGCGCCCCTTTCCTGGAAAGTAGTAACTACCTGAGCCACAGAAGATGCTTTTTGACCAATAGCTACATAAACGCATATTACATTTTGGCCTTGTTGATTTAGAATTGTATCTGTTGCTACTGTTGTTTTACCGGTCTGTCTATCCCCAATAATTAATTCTCGCTGACCACGTCCTATGGGAATCATTGAATCAATAGCAATAAGCCCTGTTTGAAGAGGCTCATATACAGAACGTCGAGAAATAATCCCCGGAGCGGGTGATTCAATTAACCTATATTCAGAAGATGAAATTTCACCTCTACCATCAATAGGTTTAGCCAGGGCGTTGATAACACGACCCAAATAGGCCTCACTCACCGGTATCTGAGCAATTCTTCCTGTTGCTTTTACAGAACTCCCTTCTTGTATCAGCAAACCATCACCCATTAAAACAACACCAACATTAGTTGATTCCAAATTAAGAGCAATACCTATTGTACCTTCTTGAAATTCTACTAATTCACCCGCCATTACTTCATCAAGACCATGAATACGAGCAATACCATCACCTACTTGAAGTACGGTACCGGTATTTACAATCTTTACTTCTCTATTATATTGCTCAATACGTTCACGGATAATATTACTAATTTCGTCAAAAGTATATCGAACAAGTTTTCTTTTTAAACCTTTTTCTTTTACTTTTTCTTATATCTAAGTTTATAGTGAAATATTTTGATAAATTATTTTTTAATATAATGAAGAACTTGATCATATTTTTGTGATTTTAACATGATATTTTCAGTTTAATTTCTACAAATTAGTGTTGTATAGGTAAGGAATATTTGTTTTCAAATTGATTAAACTGATCATAACCGAATCTGTTTAAAGTTTAAACTAAACTGAACAACATTCCTGGTTTTTGGTTCGATTATAAGCTGAAATCGAATTAGATAATAAGTTTTCAAGTTTAGCTTTCGGTTCTAGAACACTCATCTTGGGTTTAAAACAAGGACTCCAAATTACATGTATTGGGCTACGGATTTTCATATTTGATCCTATTAAGCATTTAGCTTGTATGGAAATTAGTATGTATAAAATTTTCATAAACAGGGAACCCGCGAAGGGGGGTGGAAACCCGGGCCATAAGGAAACTTCGCTCTTAGGGGGATGAGGGGGATGGGGTGGTCCGTTATGGCCGTTCCATCACGCGTGATGGGCCTTGGAACACCGCCGCCGGTCCCCCATCACTCGTGATGGGGGTCCGGCCATGATGGCCATCACGTGGTGAGCCCCGAGATTTTTTACCGTTGGCCGAATGATATACAGTTATTTATATATGTTTCCCATGATAATTTTATACCGTATTCGATGATTTATGATTCATTTTCGCTTAGAATTGATATATCACTAACTAAATGAAGTTTTGTAGGTCTCTGGTGCGATAAACAGTCAAAAAGAAGTTTAAACGAGTTAAAACGAAGAACCAGGACAAATGAGGGTTGAACCGGAATGAACCAGTAGAAGAACCGGACTAGAGGGACCTGGTCGCGTAATGCGACCAGGAGAAGGAACTTTGTCGCGTGACGCGACGGGGATATATTGTGTCGCCGCGTAACGCGGCCAAACTCATTTATCTCGTCGCGTGGCGCGACGAGCACCTTTTTCTGGAAGATTCTGACGTGTGGACGGGTTTTTAAAGCCTTAATCACTATTTAAACATCTTTAACTTAAAACCTAAGGGGAACCTGACACCAGCCGGATTAGAGAGTTTTTGGAGCCATCTTATGAGTCTTGTGGTGATTTTGAAGGCAAGAGAACATCCGGTGAAGAGCTAGACGTTTAAGATCGAAGAATACGGGTTTTATCGCCTTTAATCTTTCTTTCTTCATTATTTCACCATGTTTTCATTATTATTTGTTTTGTTTGATTTAGACTTTAAGATGCTAGGCTAGACTTCATGTCTACCTAGGTTTGATGAACATGTTTGACACTTGATTCTTGCTTTGGATAATTGTTTGATTATGGATTTCGTTATTTAATAGTAAAGACTTGGTTTTGTTTTCATGATGCGTATAAGTATTTATTATCTTGATTGATTATTAACTATTGCTTCACATAGATCTTTTATCTTTTGATTGTGTTCTTTAGATTTAGGGTTTATGTTTAAATCATTACTTGGCGTTTTGATTATTGTGATTAAATGGGCCCATTAGATCATAGAAGCTTGTTGATAGTTAGTTAGGGTTTTAAATGTTTTCCTAAATTCCAAAAGCTATAAGGTGAGGAGTTGTTCATGTGTCTTGGTCAATTGCATGCTAGGATAGTAGTGACAATATTCTTGCTTATTGTGTTGATCCATGTTCATGATGTCATGTTAGCTTATCAAGTTATCTAGAGTTTTGTATTTCGTAAGATTGATTGCTTTAGATACTATTAATTAACCCTAATTGATGACTTTACGGAAATCAATAATACTGATTGCTTAATAATCTAATAATTGTACTTTGGGATTTCATTTGATTCAGTCAAAGGTCCTTAGGGTTTGTTAGATGAATATGTTTAGAAATCAGTTTCCATAATCATGTTATTTGTCCATTGCTTGATGATTGTTGATACATGGGATTTTTACCTAGGTAGGTTCCTTATCTTATTGGTTTCGATCTTGTGTTTAATTGCTTGTTTTTCGTTTGCTTGTTTATTTACTTTCTTAGTTTAAAATTAGTTTAAAATCCCCCTTTAAACATTAATAATAAATATTCGTGTCATAAGTCGAGTCTAATTAGTTAATTAACGTAATTTTTAGAGTCCTGTGGGTTCGATATTCCGGACTTACTTAGCTTTAGTACAATTGACCGGTTCACTTGCCGGTGTTTTGTGTAGTTGAGTCTTAGGTCTAGTTTTTATTACTTGTTTAATTTAGATGATATTTAATTGACTGTTTTTAGCACATCACCGAACATCCCTTCACTTTTACCAATCTTCCTCTTCATCACACCACCATTCCCATTAAAATTCTATCATGAAAAGTGATGGGGTGAGATAGCACACCCCCATTAGATGCCGTAAGTGATGAGTTTTAAACTACCCCACCTCCTATAATATAGTGAATATCTAAATAATTATTATTCAAACTATAAGTAAGAATACAACATGTAAGTCCAAAAAAGAAAAAAAATATTATATATTACTAAAAGTTGAACAAATTGCCTGATCTTACATGTTGTAAGAAGTAGATATCTAGGCATTTATCTGCTGCAAGGTCATGTCACAAATCCTTAAGGTTGAATCTATATGCTTGATTTGTATCTATGCACACATTCCCTAAATACAATAAAACACTCAAATAAGTACGATTCTGCCTATTGGTCTATTTGTTAAGTTTTTGAAGGCCATTTATTAGGGACAAGGGGTTTTACTCAAAAAAACCCCTCAATATGCCATGTGACCTATAAAGGGTATATTGAGAGGTTTTTTAGTAAAACCCCAATAACTTTGTCTTATTATATTTTTAGGTTTTTTTTCTTTTTGTTTTTATGTTTTAGTTTTATGTTTTAATTTTGTTTTTTGTTTCCTTTTTTTATTGTTTTTATATAATAATTTTGTTTAAAAATATGTGTTTTATAGCAAAAAAATTTTAATAAGACAATAAACACGTATATACATCAAACCAAAACATTATTATATACAAAACATCGAGTTTAAACAAAATATATACAAACTATAAAAACGGCGTGTCACCCGTCCGCTTCTAACGCCCGACGTGCCCGCCTTGTGGTCAAAAGTAGATGGAGGTGGTACCTCGTACCTCTCACCATGCTGAGCGGCGCCGAGGTAACTGGTGGATGCTATTCGTGTAAAGCAGAAGCCGTACCTACGCCGATGTGTATAAGCCGATAATAATATAATTATTATTATAATAATAAGTAAATTAAATTATAATAATTATTATTATAACAGTTAAATAACAATAATAATATAAATTATATTATTATAATTATTAAATAATAAGATATAACAATAATACTAATAACAATAATAATAATAAATTATTACAATACTAACAATAGTATATAATAACAATAATAAAAATAAATAATAATAATAATAATAATAAACACATATGTACATGGCCTCTTTTAACATATGGAGGGTTAAAAGGGGGTCGTACAATACGGGGCATATTGGTTCAGTACCTATATGTCGCGTATTATACAATACGGGGCATATAGATTCAATTTGAATAAAAGAGGGGTTAAAAGGGGGTCTATATGGGGCATATAGATTCAATTTGAATAAAAGAGGGGTTAAAAGGGGGTCTATATGAGGCGTATAGTGCTATACGCCGCATATAGACCCCCTTTTAACCCCTCTTTTATTCAAATTGAACCTATATGCCTCGTATTGTATAATACGCGACATATAGGTACTGAACCAATATGGCCCGTATTGTACAATACGGGCCATATAGGCCGTATTATACAATACGAGGCGTATTATACGTTAATATAGGGCGTATTGCATAATACGTCTCATATAAAGTATAACATAAAAGACAAACACCCCTTAATATGGGGCGTATTGCACTATACGCCCTATATTAAGGGGTGTATGGGGTGTGCCTAGTACAACCAAGTTCCCTTTGTTTCTAGGGTCTATGTGTTGCCAAAAACATTTTTTTTTAAAATTAATTTTAGTGAAAAGTTTAAAATATGTAAATTAAAACTGTTTTCTCACACAAATTTTTTTATCGTGGTCAACGGTTAAAGTCATCTAACCGATAAATGGTTGCAATATATGAACTAACACCAAAGCTTTTTGAGTTTTGGTACCATATCACTATACCAGTATGTTCTTCAAACACAGAGAATGTTACTTCAACACGTAACAAATAAATATAACATTTTGTCCAATCTTGATGCTTTTCTCAAATAGATAAATGCCATTAAAGTGTGTCTTATTCTATTAAAGTTTTGTATTACCTTTTATACACTATGTTGCTCTTGTCATATACTTAGCAAGTTAGCATTGTCATAACAAAACATGAATTTAGATACCATATGTTAAATGCTTTCATAAAAATTGATTTAATGTGAGAGTTTTAATAGAAAATATGTCACTTTCCATGGTAAAAGGTTAAAAAAGATGGAAGTTAGAGAAGATGAAGCATGCTTTTTGGAAACTTTTCCTCTATTGCATGTGGGGAAATTTACGGACAATAATCATAACTTCCAACTACCCTTCTTTTACATACTCAAGTGATCTTTAATGACTCAAGGATTGATTTATTTAATAAGTTGATCCAAAGAGAATATTAATATGCTATCATGTTTTATAATTGTTTTCCAAAAGAAAAAACTTATAAGGCATCTCTAATAGTCAGCCTTGAGACGATTTTTTAGCTCAAGGAGGGAGAGAACGTGCAATTGATTTGAGGATAAAAAGAGGAAAAACATTCAAAAACGAATTGTGTGAATTGGGCAAAGCCTAGACAAGGGTGGGTATGGATGGCGTGAAGTCGTTTTTGAACCGTCGCATTGTGAATGCTCCGGATATTAAAGAGTATTAGTTTAGTGCAAATTGATTCAAACTTCTTGCATAGACACAAAGTTATCATTATACCTTTAGTTATTGTAATCAATGGCAATATATTACTGGATTTATTAAAAATATATTTTTAATTTCTAGAATTTTCTTATAGTTGAAATTGTAGATTGAAAATGAGTAGATTTACACATGCATTGTGATGATTGTTTATTATTTCTTATCAAGAATGTTTCTTCTTAGGAAATTATGAAAATAAACAGGAAACCAATTATGAAAAAAAAGTTGTAACTTAAATGTTAAAAGTTACAATGTAGCTATAACTTTTAATGCAAAACAATAAATTAATTTATTTTCCAATAACAAAAGAAATTACATTTATTTGACTTTTATTAATATAATCAAATGAGAGTTTTTCTTTTGTCTATACAGATGATAACGAGTGACAAACATTAACTAAGCGAATACATTAATAACACGATTAAAAACATGTTTTGTTTTTCTTTTTCGACCAACTTTTATTTTTACAAGTAGCAAGAAGGCAAAGGCTCTAAACAAACATCATTTTGAAAACAAAGTCACACTAGTTGCTCCACAACATAAAATTAAAATTAGATCTATTTTTGATTCAAAGATAGACCAAATTTATAATTTTTTTTCATTACTTCTTGCCCAAAACGTTCTTCCAAGCTAACTTTCACCATTCGTTATCTTCGAAATATACAAACAAGCCGTTAAAACAATACCATGCAATACATCTTTCTCTTTCTTGCAAACCGAAACCAATAAAGTGTATCCTCATAAGGTCCCGAATTCAAAAAGCCTAAATCGGCCAAATGTTACACCAAGCACTAATCATACTCCAAACCGAATTAGTAAATGTGAGAAAATGATCCGAAGTTTATGAACTTTCATCACATAAACCACAAGACATCAAATCCACCTAAATGAAACGAATCTAATTGTGTTAATAATTGCTTCTCACTATTAAACACACACATATATATATATCACATTTATTTCCCGCCCAACACACTTACCATCCCATAATGGACATTCTCCGTTCCCTTTTCCTCCACCTTCTCCTCGTCTTCGTCCTCGTCCTCGTTCCACCTTCTCTCTCCCTCTCCCCCACCGCGGATTTCGACACCGCGGACGCCGACAGCGACACCGCCGCCTTATCCTTATTCCGGTCCCAAACCGACACCCACGACCTCCTCCTCTCCAACTGGACACTCTCCTCCACCACTCACTCAACCGCATGCTCCGCCCACTGGACCGGCATCAAATGCACCAACAACCGCGTCACCACCCTCATCCTCCCCTCCCTCAACCTCCGCGGCCCATTAAACTCCCTCTCATCACTCGACCAGCTCCGAATCCTCGACCTCCACAACAACCGTCTCAACGGCACCCTTTCACCTCTAACAAAATGCACCAATCTCAAACTCCTCTACCTCTCGAACAACGACCTCTCTGGCGCCATCCCGCCAGAGTTCGGGTCGTTAGTTCGCCTTCTACGAGTTGACCTTTCCACAAACAACTTTGTGGGTCCCATCCCAGACGGGCTGGCAAAACTAGCCCGTCTGGTTACTCTCCGCCGGACCAGTTCCGGAGATGCTGGCAACAAAGATGAATATCATCAACCTAAACCTCTCGTACAATGAGTTGTACGGGCATCTCCCAAAGAACCTGGTGAATAAGTTTGGGTCTGATAGTTTTGTCGGGAACAAAGGGTTATGCGGATCGAGTCCGTTACCCGCTTGTTCGTCGATGAATAACGTTCCAGTTACCGTACAATCAAACCCGAGCTCGTTACCCACAACTTCAAATATTAAGCAAAGTCATAGATCAGGGTTACACCCTGGAGTGATCATAGCGATAGTGATCGCCAATTCGGTTTTAATTTTGGTGATGGTGCGTTTTTGTTAGCTTACTATTGCGGAAAACGAAGTACGTCGGGTTCGAAGATTGGTTCGGATATCGGGAAGAGTCGGAGTAGCTATGGAAGTGATAGCAGAGTTTATGCCAACAATGCTGGTGGTGGTGATGGTGATAATAAATTGGTGTTTTTTGATAAGAAGAAGAAGTTTGAGTTGGAGGATTTGTTGAGGGCGTCTGCGGAGATGCTGGGGAAAGGTGGTGTCGAAACATGAAATGAATCTGACCTGATCCATGACGATATTTCCACGGATTTTCGAGATGAACGAACCACGTCTTGATCTTCTTCTTCAGCTGCTTGAGACCTACAATGGTTTTTCGGGAGTGTGGAGGCGACTGCTAAGAAATCTAAGGATCTCTTGTTTACAGACACAAAAAAGTGGTGGTGGCTCTTATTGAGCATGACCCCTTAATAAGGAGGTGGAGACCTCCTTATATAGAGTCTCATGGCCACCATCATGGTACCCTAATGGGCCTAGCCCAGTTAGGGTTACCTCCACAAAACCCCCTCAGCCCAATAACATTGTATTAGTCCATATAATAAAATAAGCCAAACATGATAAATTTAGGGTCGTAAAACCGGGTTTAGTACCATACCCCTACAAGCCCCCCCAAGCCCAGTGTTGCTCCT
Source organism: Bidens hawaiensis (assembly GCF_021521415.1). Classification (NCBI taxonomy): domain Eukaryota; kingdom Viridiplantae; phylum Streptophyta; class Magnoliopsida; order Asterales; family Asteraceae; genus Bidens; species Bidens hawaiensis. The sequence continues at coordinate 29,757 of NW_027506116.1, forward strand.
GGACGCGCAAGCGTCTAGGTGGAGCGCTGGACTTTATGAGGTGTGTTAGGCTATGAGGCGGTTTTTTCCCTGTTCTTTGGCCTTGTCTTTATTGTCTTTGAGTTTTGGATTTTTTTCTACATGATGGTGACGAGCTGTAAAAATAATGAAGCTTGCGCGTGAGGCGGCTTACGAGCTATAATAATAAAGCCTGCGCGAGTTGCGGCTTACGAGCTATAATAATAATGAAGCTTGCGCGTGAGGCGACTTACGAGCTATGAGAATAATAATGAAGCTTGCGCGAGTTGCGGCTTACGAGCTATGAGAATAATAAAGCTTGCGCGAGTTGCGGCTTACGAGCTATAATAATAATAAAGCCTGCGCGTGAGGCGACTTACGGGCTGTAAGAATAATGGAGCCTGCGCGAGTTGCGGCTTACGAGCTATAAGAATAATAACAGCTTGCGCGCGAGGCGTCTTATGAGCTGTATGAATAATAAAGCCTGCGCGTGAGGCGTCTTACGAGCTAAAAGAATAATAACAGCTTGCGCGCGAGGCGTCTTACGAGCTATAAGAACAATAACAGCTTGCGCGCGAGGCGTCTTATGAGCTGTATGAATAATAAAAGCTTGCGCGCGAGGCGTCTTACGAGCTAAAAGAATAATAACAGCTTGCGCGCGAGGCGTCTTATGAGCTATAAGAACAATAACAGCTTGCGCGCGAGGCGTCTTATGAGCTGTATGAATAATAAAGCCTGCGCGTGAGGCGACTTACGGGCTGTAAGAATAACTATCGAGTAAATTAACAATTAGCGCGCAAACATGAGATATTTCTCATGCGCGAAAAGGGACTCTTAGGTATTCTAGGTCGTTACGTCTAACCACCTATCCTAAAGTCACGGAGCTCTGATACCAATCTGTAACACCCCGACCGATGGCGGATTATACATCGGGGCGCCACGTATTGTTTCATTACTCGCGACACTATTTGGGTGTCAATATTTAATAAATACATTTCATTGCGCACGCGCAGAACACGACATAAAGTAACATAAATCATATTATAACTCAAAATATTCAAATAACATAAACTTGTCTTGTTACATTTTAAACTAGGTCCAAAAGAAAAGAAAACATCCTATGTGTCCTCAAGCTTCCAGAAACAGCTACAGCAAACCTGAACATGTGTTAAAATAAAACGTCAACACTTGCGTGTCGGTGAGAAATCAAGTTTAATAGATATAAATAGATAACAATATCTGCGCGCATCATGTGTATAACTGGTGTTCAACAAGGGTGTAATCAGATTGTGATCAAGCCTTAGATCATAGCTCATAGTTCAATCCGTGCTCCCAATTGAGCACAAAAACAAGAAAACTGTGCAAGTGTAAACTAAAGAGAAATCATAAACGATAGTTCTCCCGTGTTCATCTAATGGATCCATGAAAACTGCGGAATAGGCCGACAAGACGGTTCATGATCCACACATACAAATAAACAGCCAAGTCTACGTCCATAACACATGGGGTTTTGCGCGACAAAAGTTTATAAACAAGTTTAAGACTCAAGTTTGTACGAACACATAAACATCCCAAAACATTAAAAATAAAAAGGGATTAGGTACGAGATTACTCACCTGAAAAAGGTGTGTGGAAAGATAATGCAAGAACCAACTTTTAAACAAGCACAAGTTAACCTATAAATAAAGATTATTGGTTTAATGATTTGTTTTATGCCTTGAATATATGTTAGCATAGTAATATGTATCTTTAACAAATTATTATATATTATATATTACCGGAAATCTGGGCAGGACAAGGGAAAAGACGAAGGCAAAGAGAGGAGGCGGCTGAGGAACAACGGCAGAGGGCAAGGAGAAGAGAGCAGAGAAGAGTTTAAGTGTTTGTGTGTGTAGTGTTAATAAACAAGAGAAATAGTTTTATTTATAGTAAAACCCTAGGGAACACAATCCCATAAAAAGAGGAAAAGATCTTCACAAATCAGACAAAAGATATTAAAAAGCAAAAGATTCCAAAAGCAAAAGATACCAAAAGATATGGCAGCCGGGGAACAGGAAAAAAAAGGGCTGACAGGTTACAGGTCAAGCATGGGAGGAGTCAGAAAAACACTGTTCAAGACATGCAAAAAGAAGATTTCAAAAGATTATGTCAGTCACTTTTTCTGTCAACCAATAGGATTGGTGCGCATGCTGCGCCGAAAGTGGCTTTTCGGACAGATGTCGGAACTGACCTAAAGCTCAAACAAAAGATAAGATATCAAAAGATACAGGCTGACCTAAACAGAAGAAAAGACTCAAGGTCTAGCGCGAGAAGATTCGAGCGCAAGGGCGAAGGCAGACAGAACAAGCCTTAGCGCGTCGCGGGAAGAACTACCGTTCTTAGCGCGCTGCGAGAAGAACTACAATTCTTAGCGCGCCGCGGGAAGAACTACCGTTCTTAGCGCGCTGCGAGAAGAACTACCATCCTTAGCGCGTCGCGGGAAGAACTACAATTCTTAGCGCGCTGCGAGAAGAACTACAAATCCTTAGCGCGCTGCGAGAACTGCAATTCTTAACGCGCTGCGAGAAGAACTACAATTCCTAGCGCGCTGCGAGAAGAGTTCGTCTCGCGAATCGCAGGAATAGCTGGTCTTCGCGCAGGCTTCCTTGTAAGGAGTCTGGCGCGTGGAGCTGCGCAGACATCCTTAGGCGGGAAGAACCAAAGGACAAGCAAAGAGTTAAGAGAAAACGGGGTTCAAGGCTCAAGGGTTAAGCAGAGGGGCGGGACGGCGACAAAAAGAGAGAAAAGAGGCGGGACGGCGACAAGAGAGAGAAAGAGGCGGGACAGCGACAAGAGAGAAAAAGAGGCGGGACGGCGACAAGAGAGAGAAAGAGGCGGGACGGAAATTATTATTATTAGTAAGTAATATAAAAATATATGTATGTATATAATTTATTTAATGTTAAATTTTACAAAGATTAAATAATCAAATTTTAAATCATAAAAAGAATCGGATTCGAAAACGGGTACCTGGGTCGGGTCGGATTGGGCAGTTGTCACAGTCTCCCCTACTTTAAGAAATTTCGTCCCGAAATTTATCTCGAAGTAGGATGCGCAGAGAAAAGGTGCGGGTACTTGATCTTCATCTGATCTTCCCTTTCCCAAGTGAACTCGGCTCCGCGCTTGGACTGCCAATGAACTTTAACAATAGGGATGCGACTGCGCTTGGTTCGCTTTACCTCGCAATCCATAATTTCAACAGGCTTCTCAACGAAATGCATAAACTCATCAACTTGAACTTCATCAAGTGGTATGTGAAGGTTCTCGTCAGCTAAACATTTATTGAGATTGGATACATGGAACGTTGGATGCACATTGCTGAGCGCGGGCGGCAGGTCTAGCTTGTAGGCAACTTTTCCCACCCTCGCAAGAATCTTGAATGGACCAACATAACGAGGTGCAAGCTTACCTTTCTTCCCAAAGCGGACAACACCCTTCCAGGGCGACACTTTGAGGAGAACAAGATCACCAACTAGAAATTCGAGAGGCTTCCGCCTGCGATCTGCGTAACTCTTCTGTCGGCTTCTGGCAGTCAGCAGATGATCACGGATCTTGGCGATTTTATCGGTTATCTCTTGAACTAGTTCGGGTCCTGTGATTTGAACTTCACCCACTTCGCTCCAACAAATCGGTGAACGGCACTTTCGACCGTAAAGTGCTTCAAATGGGGCCATACCAATGCTGGAATGATAGCTGTTATTATAAGAGAACTCGATCAGAGGTAGGTGTGAATCCCAATTACCTCCAAAATCAAGAACACAAGATCGAAGCATATCCTCAAGGGTTTGGATGGTTCGCTCAGACTGTTCGTCAGTCTGGGGATGATATGCAGTACTCATGTCCAAGCGAGTTCCTAACGCAGTTTGGAGGGATTTCCAAAAGCGAGATATAAAACGGCCATCGCGATCGGATATGATGCTCAAAGGAGTACCATGACGGCAGACAATTTCCTTGACATAAAGATGCGCAAGTTGTTCAACACGGTAGGTTTCACGAATGGGCAGAAAGTGGGCAGACTTGGTCAATCGATCCACTATTACCCAAATGCTATCATGTTTGCTTGCGGTCAAGGGTAACTTGGTGATAAAGTCCATTGCTATACTTTCCCATTTCCACGTAGGAATTTCAGGTTGTTCGAGCAAACCAGATGGGCGTTGATGTTCAGCTTTTACCTTAGAACAAGTTAGGCATTTAGCTACAAACGCAGCAATATCCTTTTTCATACCAGGCCACCAATAAGAAAGGCGCAAATCTTTGTACATTTTGTCAGCACCAGGATGAACGGAATACCGGGATTTGTGCGCTTCACTCAGTATGACAGAGCGAAGATTCTCATCATTGGGAATCCAGATGCGATTGAGATAGCAGATAATTCCACTCAGATTAGGGACAAAATGCGCTTCCGCGCCACACGCTAACTCGGCGCGAAGGTTGCCATTGCTGATCGATGCGCGCTGCGCGTCGCGAATGCGCGATTCAAGATTGCTTTGAATCGGCGCGAAGTGAAGCTGCGTGCGCGGCAAGATACAGTTAAGCTGGCAGGGTTTGCGGCTGAGCGCATCAGCTACCACATTAGCCTTTCCAGGGTGATATCGGATCTCACAATCGTAATCACTGATGAGTTCGTTCCATCGGCGTTGTCTCATGTTAAGTTCCTTTTGATCAAAAATATGCTGAAGGCTTTTATGGTCTGTGTAAATGATACACTTAGTCCCATAGAGGTAGTGTCTCCAGATTTTCAAGGCAAATACAACTGCACCAAGTTCGAGATCGTGAGTCGTATAATTCTTTTCATGAATTTTAAGTTGCCTAGACGCGTAAGCGATAACCCTGCCTCGTTGCATAAGTACACAACCGAGACCTTGGTTGGAGGCATCACAATACACGACAAAATCATCATTACCCTCAGGTAACGCTAGAACAGGAGCTTCGCACAACAATCGCTTGAGCTTCAGAAAGGCTTCTTCTTGCTTCGAGCCCCAAATATACGGTTTGCCTTTGTGCGTTAATGCTGTTAAAGGCAAAGCGATCTTTAAGAAGTTCGAAATAAATCGCCGGTAGTAACCAGCTAAGCCCAAAAAGGAACGGATTTCGGTAGGAGTGGACGGTGTAATCCAGTTCTTGATTGCTTCAATCTTGGTTGGGTCGACATGAATACCCATCTTGTTTACAACATGACCAAGAAACTGTACTTCATCCGACCAAAACTCACACTTGGAGAGTTTGGCAAAGAGTTGCTCGGTTCGAAGCTTTTGCAACACCAACCGAAGATGTTGCTCATGCTCGGCCTTGGTTTTGGAATAAACCAGAACGTCATCGATAAACACGATCACGAATCGGTCCAAGAAAGGCCTACACACCCGGTTCATTAGATCCATGAAGACAGCGGGTGCGTTGGTTAAACCGAAGGGCATGACCAAGAATTCAAAATGACCATAGCGGGTTCGAAAAGCAGTCTTGGGAACGTCCTCTTCGCGGATACGCAACTGGTGATAGCCAGAACGGAGATCGATCTTGGAGAAACAAGAGGCACCTTGGAGTTGATCAAAGAGGTCGTCAATATGCGGTAAGGGATACCGGTTCTTAATGGTGAGCTTGTTCAGCTCGCGGTAATCAATACACATGCGAAACGTACCATCTTTCTTTTTAACGAACAACACCGGAGCACCCCAGGGCGAAGAGCTAGGGCGAATGAATCCTTTAGCGGTCAACTCTTGAAGTTGACTTGCTAATTCTTGCATCTCAGCGGGTGCAAGACGATAAGGAGATTTGGCTACGGGGGATGCACCAGGGACAAGATCAATACGAAACTCGACTTCCCGAGCGGGAGGTAAACCAGAAAGATCATCGGGAAAGACTTCAGGAAAGTCACGCACGATGGGGATTTCAGAAAGTTTCTTCTTTCCTTCATCGGGTTTGACCACATGAGCTAAGAACGCTACACATTTCTTCCGCAGAAGTCTTCGGGCTTCAGTGCATGACATTAGTTTAAGACCGTTAGATGGTTTTTCGCCGTAGATATGCAGATCACCATTTTCTCGAGGAATGCGAATCATCTTTTTGGCGCAAATAACTTCGGCGCGATTTTGCGAGAGCCAGTCCATACCGATAATAACATCAAAGCTTCCAAGCGGCATAGGAATGAGGTCGATTAGAAAATCATGTTCGTTAAGGTTAAGCGTGCAATCTTTGATTACGGAGTTTATTAAAATAGTTTCACCATTAGCCAATTCAACTGAAAAGTTTTCGCTTAAGTTTATGCGCGGTCGCGCAAGTTTCTGCTCAAATGCGCGAGAAATAAAACTTCTATCGGCGCCAGTATCAAAAAGTATGGATGCATATTGTCCATTAAGTAAAAATGTACCATTAACCACGTCATTATTCGCTTGCGCTTGGTGCGCGGTTATATTAAAAGCTCGTCCGCGCGTCACTTGGTTTGAAATTTGGTTAACCGGATTAGCTTGGGTAATCTGAACTTGTAGTCTCGGGCACGCGTTCCGGAAATGACTGGGATCACCGCAGTTATAGCACGACCTGGGTCGTGGATTAGGGTATGTTGGTTGTGGGTTCTGCAGGTAGGTTGGTGGTGTTTGCGCAATTGGGTTGGAGGGAAGGACTCTACAGTTCTCAGCAGTGTGACCAGTGCGGCCACATCGGTTACATTGTCGACACGGGACTTGAGGTGGGTGGTGAAGTCTACAGGTTGGGCAAAAGGGTTGGTTTCCTGTGTAGGGTTTCTTAGTGGACGGGGCAGGGAGTGCGGGATTGGTTAAGGCATAGTTGTGAACTACAGGAGGTGTTGGGTAGGTCGGCAGTGGGTTAGGCGCGTAAACTGGAGGTTGGTAGGTGGGTTGCTGGACAATGGGCGGGCTTGTAAGCGCGTAGGCTTTGCGCCTGCGCTTGAGGTTGTTATGGTTTGAGGGTTCTGGCTTGGTTTCTGTTGGTTCTGGGACAGTCTTGGTGAGTTTGGTCTTTTCGGTTCCTCGCAGGAACAGGGTTCCTGCCCTGACATGGTTGTCGCTGAGCACAGCGGCCAACTCGATGGCGTCAGAGAGGGTTGCTGGGTTCCTGGCCCATACAGAATCTTGAATTTCCATAGGGAGACCCCCAAGAAACTTCTCGATGGCTCGGCGGGAAGGGGTAACTAGGTGCGGGACAAGCAAACTAAGTTCGTGGAAGCGCATAGCGTACTCGCGCGCTTCGCCACTGTACTGCTTCAAGTTCCAAAATTCCTCCTCAAGGCGCTTTATTTCGTTGGGAGGGCAGAACTCTCGCGTCAAGATTTCCTTGAATTCCTCCCAGAGCATGCTAGAAGCAGCCTCTGCGCCACGCGCATGAGCTACTCCATTCCACCATGTAAGCGCCCTTGATTCCAGGACACTAGAGGCATATAAGGTTCGTTTGTCTGGAGGGCATTGGGTATGGAGGAAAGTGTTTTCAATTTTCTCGAGCCACTGGAGCATTACGGTAGCTCCTTCAAGTCCGGTGAATTTCGGAGGGTTACCCGCATTGAAGGATTTAATATTGTATCCGGAGGGGTTGGTATTAGTTTGGTTTAAGGCTTGGGCTATTGCGGCGGCCATTTCCTGGGAACGTTGCTGCCTACGTCTGCGCGCGGCTTCTCTCCTCTGATGACGGCGAGATAGCGGAGGCATTCTATAAAAGTTTTAATTTTTGTTAATATCTTGGTATGGGAAATCGTTTTAGCGCAAGGTATATCGTCGTAAAGCTTGTTTCGCGGAGTTAAATGCTATCAAATTTTGAAGTAAAATATGAATTTAAATGCAACTTAATACAGGTAAAGAATTCGAATTGAAAATCGACAATTCATGCATCACCATGACTTTCCGAATTCTCAATTTAAAATATCGAGTAACGAGCATTGAAGGTTGACAATTCATGTATCACCATGACTTTTCAAATCTTCAATTCAAAACATCGAGTAAATGAATATTGGAGATTGACAATTCATGTATCACCATGACTTTTCAAATCTTCAATTTAAAACATAAAGTTAATGGTAATTGAAAATCAACTATTCATGTACCACCATGACTTCTCGGATTTTCAATCCCCACAACAAACGAATATGTAAGTAAAGAAATAAATTGAAATTTAACAATAAAAATCGAAAGATCGCGAAATAAACATGAGATCATGTGTTGCGTAAGCGCAAGCATATTTTATAAATATCGAGTAAATTAACAATTAGCGCGCAAACATGAGATATTTCTCATGCGCGAAAAGGGACTCTTAGGTATTCTAGGTCGTTACGTCTAACCACCTATCCTAAAGTCACGGAGCTCTGATACCAATCTGTAACACCCCGACCGATGGCGGATTATACATCGGGGCGCCACGTATTGTTTCATTACTCGCGACACTATTTGGGTGTCAATATTTAATAAATACATTTCATTGCGCACGCGCAGAACACGACATAAAGTAACATAAATCATATTATAACTCAAAATATTCAAATAACATAAACTTGTCTTGTTACATTTTAAACTAGGTCCAAAAGAAAAGAAAACATCCTATGTGTCCTCAAGCTTCCAGAAACAGCTACAGCAAACCTGAACATGTGTTAAAATAAAACGTCAACACTTGCGTGTCGGTGAGAAATCAAGTTTAATAGATATAAATAGATAACAATATCTGCGCGCATCATGTGTATAACTGGTGTTCAACAAGGGTGTAATCAGATTGTGATCAAGCCTTAGATCATAGCTCATAGTTCAATCCGTGCTCCCAATTGAGCACAAAAACAAGAAAACTGTGCAAGTGTAAACAAAAGAGAAATCATAAACGATAGTTCTCCCGTGTTCATCTAATGGATCCATGAAAACTGCGGAATAGGCCGACAAGACGGTTCATGATCCACACATACAAATAAACAGCCAAGTCTACGTCCATAACACATGGGGTTTTGCGCGACAAAAGTTTATAAACAAGTTTAAGACTCAAGTTTGTACGAACACATGAACATCCCAAAACATTAAAAATAAAAAGGGATTAGGTACGAGATTACTCACCTGAAAAAGGTGTGTGGAAAGATAATGCAAGAACCAACTTTTAAACAAGCACAAGTTAACCTATAAATAAAGATTAATGGTTTAATGATTTGTTTTATGCCTTGAATATATGTTAGCATAGTAATATGTATCTTTAACAAATTATTATATATTATATATTACCGGAAATCTGGGCAGGACAAGGGAAAAGACTAAGGCAAAGAGAGGAGGCGGCTGAGGAACAACGGCAGAGGGCAAGGAGAAGAGAGCAGAGAAGAGTTTAAGTGTTTGTGTGTGTAGTGTTAATAAACAAGAGAAATAGTTTTATTTATAGTAAAACCCTAGGGAACACAATCCCATAAAAAGAGGAAAAGATCTTCACAAATCAGACAAAAGATATTAAAAAGCAAAAGATTCCAAAAGCAAAAGATACCAAAAGATATGGCAGCCGGGGAACAGGAAAAAAAAGGGCTGACAGGTTACAGGTCAAGCATGGGAGGAGTCAGAAAAACACTGTTCAAGACATGCAAAAAGAAGATTTCAAAAGATTATGTCAGTCACTTTTTCTGTCAACCAATAGGATTGGTGAGCATGCTGCGCCAAAAGTGGCTTTTCGGAAAGATGTCGGAACTGACCTAAAGCTCAAACAAAAGATAAGATATCAAAAGATACAGGCTGACCTAAACAGAAGAAAAGACTTAAGGTCTAGCGCGAGAAGATTCGAGCGCACGCGCGAGGGCGAAGGCAGACAGAACAAGCCTTAGCGCGTCGCGGGAAGAACTACCGTTCTTAGCGCGCTGCGAGAAGAACTACAATTCTTAGCGCGCCGCGGGAAGAACTACCGTTCTTAGCGCGTCGCGGGAAGAACTACAATTCTTAGCGCGCTGCGAGAAGAACTACAAATCCTTAGCGCGCTGCGAGAACTGCAATTCTTAACGCGCTGCGAGAAGAACTACAATTCCTAGCGCGCTGCGAGAAGAGTTCGTCTCGCGAATCGCAGGAATAGCTGGTCTTCGCGCAGGCTTCCTTGTAAGGAGTCTGGCGCGTGGAGCTGCGCAGACATCCTTAGGCGGGAAGAACCAAAGGACAAGCAAAGAGTTAAGAGAAAAAGGGGTTCAAGGCTCAAGGGTTAAGCAGAGGGGCGGGACGGCGACAAAAAGAGAGTAAAGAGGCGGGACGGCGACAAGAGAGAGAAAGAGGCGGGACAGCGACAAGAGAGAAAAAGAGGCGGGACGGCGACAAGAGAGAGAAAGAGGCGGGACGGAAATTATTATTATTAGTAAGTAATATAAAAATATATGTATGTATATAATTTATTTAATGTTAAATTTTACAAAGATTAAATAATCAAATTTTAAATCATAAAAAGAATCGGATTCGAAAACGGGTACCTGGGTCGGGTCGGATTGGGCAGTTGTCACAATAATAGTGGAGCTTGCGCGTGAGGCGGCTTACGAGCTACTTTATGTCCCGCGCCACGTGCAGATGTTGCATGCGCGTGCGCGTAGACTTTGGTTTTGTGTTATGCGCCACGCGCAGATGTTGCATGCGCGTGCGCGTAGGCTTTTTGTCCCGCGCCGCGCGCAGATATTGCATGCGCGTGCGCGTAGACAGTGATATGTGTGAGCATGTGATGCGTAAGCATGTGTAATATGCGTGAGCATATGTGATGCGTGAGCATATGTGGTGCATGAGCATGTGGTATGAGGATTCCCAATCCTTAAGTTTGGCGCGTGTCCATATGGGATATTATGAGGATTCCCAACCTTGAAGTTTGGCGTGTAGCCATATGGGATATTATGAGGATTCCCAACCTTTGAGTTTAGCGCGTAGCCATATGGGATATTATGAGGATTCCCAACCTTTGAGTTTGGCGCGTAGCCATATGGGATATTATGAGGATTCCCAACCTTTAAGTTTTGGCGCGTAGCCATATGGGATATTTTGAGGATTCCCAACCTTAAAGTTTGGCGCGTAGCCATATGGGATATTATGAGGATTCCCAACCTTGAAGTTTGGCGCGTAGCCATGTGGGATATTATGAGGATTCCCAACCTTTGAAGTTTGGGGCGTAGCCATATGGGATATTATGAGGATTCCCAACCTTGAAGTTTGGCGCGTAGCCATATGGGATATTATGAGGATTCCCAACCTTGAAGTTTGGCGCGTAGCCATGTGGGATATTATGAGGATTCCCAACCTTTGAAGTTTGGCGCGAGGCCTGATGCGCGCATGCACGGCGATGGAGTGGTGACTCGTGAGTGCGCGTGCATGGCGGAGGTCTCTTGCGCAAAACCCAGATGGTGGTTTCCGCGGCGGCACATGCACGGCTGCGGAGTGAGAATCCGCGGGCGCGCGTACATGGCGGCGGAAATCTGGTAATTTCTGGATCTGCAGTTTTAGAGTCAGATCTGCAACTTTAGACCTAAAATCCAGGTCTGTAATCTAGACCTAGATCTGTAAATCAGATCTGGACATATCTGAAGCCCGGAGCAGATTTAAAACCATCACATATCCGGAGACCTGATCATTCGAATCAGGCCGTTTCTTTTTGCACAGATCTGGAAGCCTCTTTTAGATCTATGGATCTTTTTGAGCTTTAATAGAACAAACCTTGAAGCCTTTTTCTGCAAACTTCCAGATCTGGGTTTTTCTGGGAGAGATCCGACAGCCGAGATGAAGATCGAAGGGTAGTTCGCTGCCCTCCCACGGATGGCGCCAATGTTGAAACATGAAATGAATCTGACCTGATCCATGACGATGTTTCCACGGATTTTCGAGATGAACGAACCACGTCTTGATCTTCTTCTTCAGCTGCTTGAGACCTGCAATGGTTTTTCAGGGGTGTGGAGGCGACTGCTAAGAAATATAAGGATCTCTTGTTTACAGACACAAAAAAGTGGTGGTGGCTCTTATTGAGCATGACCCCTTAATAAGGAGGTGGAGACCTCCTTATATAGAGTCTCATGGCCACCATCATGGTACCCTAATGGGCCTAGCCCAGTTAGGGTTACCTCCACAAAACCCCCTCAGCCCAATAACATTGTATTAGTCCATATAATAAAATAAGCCAAACATGATAAATTTGGGGTCGTAAAACCGGGTTTAGTACCATACCCCTACAGGTGGGTTGGGGACGGTGTATCGGGTTGTGTTGGACGATGGGTGTACGGTGGTGGCGGTGAAGCGGTTGAAGGATGCGAACCCGTGTGGGCGGAAGGAGTTTGAGCAGTATATGGATGTGATTGGGAAGGTTAAGCATCCGAATGCGGTGAAGTTGAGAGCTTATTATTATGCTAAGGAAGAGAAGCTTTTGGTTTATGATTATTTGCCTAATGGAAGCTTGCATTTGCTACTTCATGGTAATGTGTTCTTTCATGTTTCTTGATTTAGGTTTAATGTTGGTTTAGTTAATTAGATTGATTAATTAGTTTGGTTGACAAAAAACATAGAAATTGATGGTCATATCATGATTGTAGATTTTCTTGAACCTAAATTATGAGCGATTTAATGCTGAATCGTTCAGAATTTAGACGTTTTCCCCTCCAATGTTGACGGGTTTTCTACATAAACTCGTTAACATTGATGCTTTAGCCAGTTATGGTGATCAGGTGGACCAACTAGAGATTTTGAGATTAAAATTTTCATTTTCATATAAGATTTTTAATTTTTAATGGTTACAGGAAACCGGGGACCAGGAAGAATCCCGTTAGATTGGACAACACGTATAAGTATTGTGTTAGGTGCGGCCCGGGGGCTAGCTCATATCCACGAAGAGTACAAAACTTCACGAATCCCTCATGGTAACATAAAATCATCAAACGTGTTACTAGACAAGAATGGTAACGCGTGCATTTCTGATTTCGGGTTGTCACTACTTTTAAACCCGGCCCACGCCACGGCTAGACTAGGAGGGTACAAAGCACCCGAGCAATTTGAGACCAAACGGTTATCACAAAAAGCAGATGTTTACAGTTTTGGAATATTATTATTGGAAATGTTAACGGGTCGGGCTCCAAACCAATACTCGTCACCTTCTCGTGTTGAGGAAGAGGAGCAACCCGTTGACCTACCAAAATGGGTTCGGTCCGTGGTGCGTGATGAATGGACCGCGGAAGTGTTTGATCAAGAATTGTTAAGGTACAAGAATATTGAGGAAGAGCTTGTTTCAATGCTTCATGTTGCAATGACTTGTGTGGCGGGCCCACCCGAAAAGAGGCCCACAATGGCGGAAGTTGTGAAGATGATTGAGGAGATTCGGGTCGAGCAGTCACCGTTAGGGTAACGGGGAAGATTATGACGAGTCACGTAACTCGATGTCGCCTTCGGTGGCTACAACCGAAGGTTGACCGTTGGATGGTTCTTCCATCTTAGTTTGTTAAATATCAACCGTTTGATATGTTGCTTGTTTTTTGTTTTAATTTGTTATGTGGCTTGTGATATTGTAATGTTAGTGTGAAGAAAATTAAGTTAAGGATTTGAATTTAAATTTTAAACATTGGTTTATTAAATGTATTTAATAAAAATAATAAAGTAAAAGCTAAGGAAAAAGAAAGAAAGTGAGAATTCAGGATTGCAAAAGCTCATGCTTGAAATGATGGTGTCCCCAGGACATCACTTTGCTCCATTTATTTGCTTTTCATGCTTTTACACGCTTGACTTCATTTTCACTCAAACAAATTAATTATTGTAATTTTCTATTACTATAATAATAAAAACACAAAGAGAAAAACAATTTTAGGTCTATGTGGAATTGTGGATAAGGGGATTTGTCATCTAAGGATCAAGATAAATTATTCTTGTTATATTTGTCATTAGTTAAAAGAGTGAACTAGCAAAGGTCGCGTGCGATCAATCAGTAAATGGCGTTAGACAGGGATTTATCGAAGCAGGAATATGAGCTCTACCACGATAGGATTTCTCTCAATTGAGAAAACGCCATTAGAGTCGTTGGCCCAATAGCTTCGTTTAGGAGCAAACGATTACCAAGTTTCTTGTGAAAGGAGAAGACGAATGGACAAAGCCAATGACTAAGGTGTGTGAAAGTAGATGTCTGGGACACAAAGAGGAAGAGAGTAGAATATGATTGATTGAATGAACATCATTTCACGCTTACAGAATGATTTATCCATGTGAATACTATTGATTTTGTCGTATGATCAATGATCCGATTTTGTTATTTCAATCCACTATGCTAGCTACTGGATTGACATGAATGTGTTAATGTTACACTAGTATACTACGGTTTTGATTTTTAAGTGTTTCATAAAATTACACTTGTGATTCATAATGTTCTCTCCGTCATAACACTTTTAGTCCTTGTAGTGGACACATGCTAAACTTAAATATACATTTTTTTCTTTTTAACTTTTATAGTATAGAAACAATGTGGCCTTTGAATGTTATTTTTGGTAACTTGGAAATAATATCGTAATATAACTTAACCACCGATCATTGTGTAATTAAATTTAAAGCAATAAAATTTGTGAAGATTCAAAACTTTATCTTTTATTAATTTTTAAATTAATTCAAAAAGAAAGAACTTAATTGCCCATTAGGGTCATTATTAGTTATTACTAATCAATCACTTCGAAAAAAATATGATACCAATTCAAAATATAAAAAGATGTTTATTCATCATTGCTTAAAGGTTATGAATTATGATCGTACTTTTATTTTAGACCATAATCAGTTGCTTGACTTTCGGGTGGTAGGTTCAAACCAAGTTGACATTTTCATATCAATTTGGGTTCTTTATATTAACATTCTACATATCAATTTAGTGTAAATATGTTTGTAAAATGAAATATTAGGAGTTTTTTTATAGGGTCGGTCAAAAATATAAACGATTTTGATTTATCAAGTTAATTTTTTTTGCGAAGAATTATGTAAGCGAACAAGCATGCAATGAAGTTCATATTTCTCGACACGTATAGCCTAAAATATACGTAGCAAACAAGTATCTAGCATAATGTATAACATGTAATATTTGGATGTGCAAGTAGTGAATGTGTGTATGTACCATTCGAGCGGAGAAATTAGGAGAAATTTTATATATAATCAACTCTCCCAAATTTGCCTATGTGCAAAGAAGACCTAATAGAAATCTATGAGATGAGTAGGAAAATGCACTTGTACATTTGCTTTATATGTTATATAGAAGACAATTATATTACCTCCTACTTGACTAATGACTATCCCATTAAATAATTAACGCATAAGATATAGGTGTTTTATGTAGTTCTCGTAATTCTTAATATTTTTTTTTGTTTTAGAAAAAATGCATCCCGATTTACATATTTACATATATTTAAAAAAAAAAAAGGAAACCTAAGAATTAATATCACATGTGACATGTAGTGCACTTAATCATAAAAAGGAAGGTGGTTGATTATTTGGTAGAAATTTGAAGACAGAAAGCGGCAAAGGATATAGAATGCTCACCAAACTTCTATAAAAACAATCTTAATGGAAAATACTTTAATAATTTCACAATTTTAGATTTTGAGTTTATAATTATATAAAGACATGGATTTGATGTAGACTCGTTGTTTTCTGGAAAACATATATATCATATTGATTAAATTAAACAATTAAATAATGTGGCAATCAAATGATAAGATTGTATAATCTTGTATTTAATCATGCTAACTTTTTTGAATTGCGTTAGTCTGGCTGGCAGGTACCCGAAGGAAAGCTCCTACATCAACCGTTCCTTATCCGAGTTCAAATCCCCTTACATTGTTGTTCTCCTCAGTAAGTAGAATACACATGTGAGAATCAAAACCCGATACCTCCCAGAAGAAAACATTATGATAAACCACTTGATCACCCGAGCTAGCTGGTGATGGCATTTAATCATGCAATTAACAAGCTTAAGACATAAATTTGTTTTTGATTATCTAAGCAATCAAACAATTAACAAACAACTCACATATAAAATCACATTAACATACCAACTTTTATAGCAGTGTTTCAGTACACTTAATAACCTCAAAAACACAAATGTCAAAACACTTGGTTACTCCACAAACCTATCATACATTTGTCGGTGGCTCCATCATTTTGTATTTGAAAATCTATAAACCATTTTCTTAACATTTTTCATCTCTTTAAAGACTTATGTTATTACCTATTCGTTTCGTTTAAATCATTTATTTTCCAGCAAAAGAAGTAAGATTGGAGCATTGAACTATTGAAGGACCTTAAGTGTTAACTGTTAAATGTACTTGGGCTTGCACTAAAGCGTCAGCCCATAAGGCCCAGGCTAAGCATACGGCCCAACAATTATAATTTTTGAACTTATCAATTATCATGCGACATGCCATTACAATTACCGGGTAATTATAGGTGTTAGGGGGTGTTTGGGATTCTTTATTTTATCTTTTTATAACTTTTCATTAAGTTAAGGAAAATTGGATTTCAATAATCCCAACTATTAAGCATTGGCCACCAATAATTCCAACTATCAATGTGATCGGTGATAATCCCAACTTTCAATGTTGTTACCAAGAACAATCCCGCTCTAACAATTCACTAACTCCGTTAGTTATTTTCTTTTAAGTTGTTGTGAAATAACCAAAATACCCTTGTAAATAAAAACAGAGCTAAATAAAAACAAAAACTAAAACCACAACCATCCACCCTTCTTCCCCATCAACCGGAGTAAGGGTTTTCCGGCCACCTTCAACCGCCGTCACAAATCTGAATGCCGCCCCTGTCCATCTCCAACTAGAATCACAAACACCAGACCACAAATCTGAACAACCCCCCCCCCCCCATTACCACCGAAGATGGTCACCACCGCCCCTCGTTTTTCCGGCCACGATAGAGCCACACTCCAACGACCACATCGGCGATGATTCCCCTCACTCCCGGTCTCGTTCTCCGCCCTTTTCCCATTAACCATCATCCCCCTTGTCTTTCCGATAAGAATATAGGAAACAGGATGTAGAGATAGAGAGATCTGAGCGGTGGTGTAAAGTAAATTGTCGGCAACCGTCTTTTTCTAAACCCAGAAAACTTAGCGGTGGTGTGGTGTAAAGCTCGAACACCGCCGATAGGGGATAGACAAATAGGGTGCTTGTTTTATCAGGTGGTGGTGTTAGGTTTTTTAAGATTTTTTTATTAATTATATTTTTTATTTGTTAGTAAGGGTATTTTGGTTATTTCACGCTAACTTAAAACAAAATAACTAACGCAGTTAGTGAATTGTTAGAGCTGGATTGTTCTTGGTAACAACATTGAAAATTGGGATTATCACCGGTCACATTGTTAGTTGGGATTATTGGTAGCCAATGCTTAATAGTTGGGATTATTGAAATCCAATTTTCTTTAAGTTAGTAAGTTAAAACATTGTTACTTATGAAACTTTTCCTCTCACAATATAAGCAATCTCAAAAACCTTATTACTTTTTAAAAAGTTAAAAGTTATAAGTTGGTGAAAATAAGCAATCCCAAACACCCCCTTATTGTTCGAAAATATACAACTTCACTCGGATGCCAGATAACTTGTCAACGTGAAAGAGCTTAACTTTGCCCTTAACCACATATGTAAACATTGAAGGTAATAAAACCTATGAACCTAAATTGGATAGATTTAGGATTGACAATTAGGTGTTATATTGATGAAACTAAACACCTTTGTGTCAAAACATATTAACACTAATCCTAGCAAGCTTAAAATGACATCCTTAAAATGACATCACTCGGAACATAAATCAGGCGTGACGAACCAAAAAGCGTGTAAATTGACATTACTAAAGAGTGATGTACAAAAGTAGTTAGTTTACAACTTAGACGCAACTAGGTTTAGCTATCAGTCTAATTTTCTCTTGATAGAACATAAAGACAACGATCCAAGAACCAGATCAACCCTTACTCAACCCATCACGAACACAAATCTTTGTCAAGTGAACCCATTTAACTACTAGATCGAGTATTTTAGGATAACAATTAATACAGATAAACGTTGTAGTACAACCTGTGGTTGATTGACAATTAACATCATGACTGACTATACCCAACGCTCGAGACTACAGATACTACTACATCACTATAACTAAGACATCTATGTCAAGATAATAATATTAATTACACAACAAATACAAGAAGCAAGCTGCTAATAAAGTCATCGACGGTTAAAGGCTTAGTCGATCCTTCCCGTTTGATCAATTAATGTGCCAACATGTTCTCCAGTTAAGGCTCTTGATATATTTCCAGGCTCATGAAGATTGAATATCACAACTACAAGAATTAAAAAAGATACAGATGTGTTCAATAAAATGTAAATAAAAAAAATATTAAAAAAAAGGGAGGGGTAATGAAAAGAAGCAAACCAGGAATCCCATTTTCTTCACAGCATGTTGCAGCCATCATGTCCATTGGTGACACGCCTCTAGAAGCTAAATCTCTATAGGAAATGTGCTCAAATGCAACATTGTTCATGGAGTCACATTCATATACACCGTCTGCGTTTGTACCTTTAATGAAGGCGTCTGCGTTAACTGCACGAAAACAATATACTATTAATGTATAATAAAACTCTTTGAGGCGAGCAAATTGCACAAACTGGAACAAACTTTACACCAATTTTCCAGATTCCAGCAACCAACTTTATGTTACCTTATTAAGTGCGACAAAAATCAATTTATATCGATAACTGATTTTAGCAATGAACCTCATTTTAACTAACACTAGTTGACGTCATATAAAATGATCATTTTTGTTTGAATTTATAAATATAAACTTCTAAAACCTATGTGAAACGAAAATTTGAAAAATAGTTCTGGGTATGAAAAAAAAAAGTTATTTCCACAAGATTAATATTAAAACTAGTAAATGCCACATAAGATGCCATGTGGCAGATATACACCCCTATATGCACTATCTACCACTTAAATAGCAGCAAATAGCTTTCAAGCTTTTGAAATATTTGTTGCTAAAATTCATACTAATATGCAAGTTGGTTACTAAAATCTGGAAAAAATGTAATGTTTGTTTCTATTTCATGCAATTTGCTCATTATAAAATGTCATATACCAAGAAATTTCATAGAAAGGAAAACCAATAAGATTTGATATTTTCTAATGGTAATAAAATTGCGGTTGTCAAGATAAATAAGTAGAATATTATAGATTGTGGGTCATACTCTCAGAAGCTCTAAGAGCAGCAGCTGTGTCGGTTGAGAAAAGCGGATTCCCGGTGCCAGCACCAATACCACCAAATATAACAACGCGTCCTTTTTCTAGATGTCGGACAGCTCTTTGTTTGCTGTACGGTTCAAAAACCTCGGGCATAGAAAAAGCTGACTGGAGACGAGTCTGAACACCAAGTTTCTCCAATGCTGACTGGATTAATATGGAATTCATCACAGTTGCCATCATACTGGTAACATGTGAAACCCATTGTTCATCAAGAAAATTGTACAACTGGCTATATGCATCAACATGCCATAGTACCAATACTTTAGTTTCATATATATCTTTCTAAATTTCATAATGTCGTATTTAACTTTTCAAAACACTAAAAATGTCATAGTTGTTAATTACAACTGTCTATTCATTGTTTCAACAAGAATATGACATGTAAACAAACCGTACTTTAAGTGAACATATTTTTTTGTTCGTTTAGTTAAACGAACGAACACAAATGTTCATAAGCATTCGTTCATTTATGTTCATTAATGTTCGTTACTTTACGTTTGTTTTAAGAAAATTTATTTAGATAGTCATCTAAACTTATAAGCCCATTTCAGTTTAGTCTAATTATAATTAACTGGTGTTCGCTTATTTATGGCCATTAATGTATATTCAGTTATGTTCGTTTAATTACGCTTATAAACCATTTGTTTATACTATTAACGAACGGACACACACACACTCAGTTTCTTAATGAACGAACATGGACAAGAAAAGCCTGTTCGTTTAGCTGTTCATGTTTGATCATTTGTTGGATAAAGTTAAATGAACGAACACGAACATGCTCCGTTTGTGTTCGTTCAGTTTGTTTACAAGCCTAGATACATTATGCGATGAGATGATTCAAAGGTGCAAGTAATTGGTTTATTTTACTTATTATAGAACTTACTAATATGATATTAAGAGGTTTAGAAGGATGTGTATGAAATTCTGAGCTTTCAGAAAGATGTATATGAAACTAAATCATATGTTTGGGTAATTAAATAAAACAGCTTATATTTTACCTTTAATTATTAGCTTAATCCATACGCGTTTATTATCAGAAAGTTACAATTAGTGCATCAAGAGATATTAATAATAATATTACCCAATTTGATAAGCAGTGCTTCTATCCATGCCCGTAGCTGAAACCCATGTGTCCCCACAAAAGAAATTGCGTCCACCGACCACTATTGCGACCTAAAATAGAAACTTGCATGTTCCAAATCAGATTCGAATATATTACATTATTTAAAAGTGATATTTGATTATGATGATGATAATTATAAATTATAAAAATAAGCACCTCAACACCAACATTGCAAGCCATAGATACTTCTCTAGCAATCAGCATAGCCACCTAAATAACACAATAGACCAACTTAAAACTTTGAACGATATACATGACATTACCAAGAAAGAATTATAGATTAATTTCATATATATCATTAAAAAAAGTGTGTCATATATATAGAGAGAAAGGTGTGTTCGTTTCAAAACCAATCATATGTTTAGAACCGCATAATTCACATGTACCTATACATAAGACGGTTATGTAATTCTTATATCTTTTATGCACCAAGTACAAGTTCATTATGAGGTTCTAACATACTATTGGTCTAAGCCAAATGTGCCCTTATATATACGTACATATATATCTACATATATCCTTCTAAACCCAATAATATCATATTTCCCCTTTCAAAACACTAAAACAGCATATTTAATC
Organism: Bidens hawaiensis; assembly: GCF_021521415.1. Lineage (NCBI taxonomy): Eukaryota > Viridiplantae > Streptophyta > Magnoliopsida > Asterales > Asteraceae > Bidens > Bidens hawaiensis. Next base: position 50,714 of record NW_027506116.1, read on the forward strand.
CGTTAAATATTAAATAAACGAAATACAATTACTTAAAATTGTCTTTTTCACTGAATAAACAAATATAAAAACGTGTCTCAGCGCATAATGTTCTTGACATTATTCAGTGAAACAGGCCGTTAAAAGTAAAATAATTCATTCTGTTCGCTGCAAAATAGGCGAATACGATCTTATTACTGTTTTTACATAAAACTTAAAAGAATATACATATATATATAATCAAATTTTGTAAGTTTTTGGAGGATATATATGAAACTGCCTCAAAATTTAAAACAAGCATACCTTTGGGTCAGCACTGTGAGGACCAGTTCCAGCCAAAGAAGCACCACTAATCTTAAAAACAACTCTTCTCCATCTTGCACTTGCTACTGGTTTTGACTTCATACCTGTGAGTTGACAACTTGGACTAGATGTTGCTGTTGCATATCTGCAAAAAAACATTGATTGGATACTTGTGCAATGTTCATACTAATTAGAACTTCGTAACAATTAATAATGAACACAATGCAATTCACCAAGTCAATATCAATATTAGGGATGTAAACGAGCCGAGCGCTCATGAACTACTTGAGACCGGCTCATTAGAAACTCAAACCAAGCCAAGCTCAAACGAGCTCAGGCTTAAAAATAAGCTTGCTTAATAAACAAGCCTGGGCTTCACTTGTCGAGCTCGAGTCAGCTCACAAGTATACCCTATACGTGCTAATCTATTATCTAATTTGTATTTAATATTTTTATGATAATTTTTATCATATAAAAAATATGATAAAAATAAGTAAATTCTATGCATTATGTTATATGTAAAAGTTATAATTAAAATATATACAAATATAGATTTAAATACTAGTAAAATAAATAGTAAGTAATAGACAATAAATTTGTCGAGCCCAAGCCTAGCTCAGCTTGAAAAAGTACTCACAAGCCGAGCTAAAGCTCAAGCTGAAGAAAACTACTCACGAGCTGAGCTCGGGCTCCACTCGGCTCATTTACACGCCTAAATATCTAATATTCATCTTCAATTTCAGTAAATCATAATCAAACTTGTATAAACAACAATGAAGGTTGCATACCTCTTAGACTGTCTACCAGGACTACTCATTCCACTGCTGGTATTATTATTATTATCATCCCCCAACACAGTCTTCATTGGCAATGTATTCCCAACAATCTGCTCCATCTTCTTAAACCACGGCCAATGACTCGTTCCATTCCCGCCATTTGTGTTCATATTATTCATCATCCGATGCTGTTCTAACTTATACCTTTTCTTTAAATTATCCACCTTGTTTTTACACTGCTCTACGCTCTTCGTCTGCTTCTCGCACCTCTCGGTCACAATCGCAGCCACATCCTCCCAATCTCGACCGCGCAAATGACCTCGATTCAGCTGTAAAAACTTATCCGAATACGCATCTAACAAACACACGATCGCTGAATCACTCCACTCCTCTCGATCCTTCCGGTACTCTCCGCCGGAACTCGAAGCTGAGATTTTATGTTTTTTACGGCGATCATCTACAGTCAAATCACATTAAATATTTAAAAAAAAAATAAAAAGTTTATAAACCATTCATAAAGACAAAACAATTATTATAACTATTAATCTTTATTTTTTAAAAATTAACGAACATAAACTAAATCATATCATCCTAGGTTTTTACTTTGTACTATGTAACATATTCCTATGTTTTTATTATGTAAACTAATCCCAGGTTTGCCATAATTCTAGGTTTTTAGAAAAGCATAAACATAATCCTATGTTGTTATTATGTAACATAATCCTAAATTTGACTAAAAAGAAAACATAATCCTAGGTATTTACCATGTAACATAATAAATCCTAGGTTTTAAAAATACATAAACATAATCCTAGGTTTTTTTGTTACCGTAATTATAGGGAGATCCAGTTCCTCCGTCGCTAAGCTCTTCTCGACCGTTGATTCTAGATCTGTTCGGATCGGAGTCGGTTTCGTACGGAACGGCGACGGCGACCGGTTGCGAACAAAATACGCCGGAATCATGTCTGTATCCGTCGCCGTTGGATTCGGGTACCGGTTTGTTGATCGGATTCGGTTGAGAGGATGACAATAAGTGGTGGTGGTGGTGGAAGTTAGGGTGGGTTGTGGTGGTGGTGTCGTTGATTAGAGGGAAATCGTCGTCGGAAGATGCCATCGGCGTTAAAGACGTTAGATTAGATTGCCGGTGAAATCGGAGACGACGTTAACTTTGGGGTTAAGGGGAAACGGAGTTTGTTAAGACGTGAGGGTAGAAACGTCACGGCATGTGACGGGGCCGTTAGTTAGTGTCTAAAACATAATCATGCTTTTAATGTGTGGACCCATGGATAGGTTACCAAATAAATGTGCCGACCGGAGTTGAGCACGAGCTTGGCTTGGTTTGGCTTACGAGTGCCTGAGCTCGAGTTCAGCTGGCTCGTGAGTCTTTTAAGCTCAGGTTCGGCATTAGCTCAGCTTGTTTTGTTATATATTTATTAGTTTGTATATGCTTTTTTTATTATATTTATATATTTTGAGAAAAACCTTAGACAAATTAAACTCAGCTTGAGTTCAGTACCAAAGTCTAAAAGAGGTAAACCTTAATAATAGACAACGTCAACAAGCCTAAACGAGCTTCTCATACTTGAGCTCAAAAAGTTCGGCTCGTTGATCCTAGCTCGAGCGGCTCGGCTCGTTTGCACTATTATTAATAACTATTGTCTATCGCCTGACAACATAGATTAGCTTTGTGTAAAGAGTGTTTAGCATTTGGGAATTAGCTTTGCTTGTGAAAAATATCAACATGATTCAACTTCAACTGTTAAAAACATGTCTTGAAGTATTCATAGTAATTGATCCGAAATTCCAAATACTCGTTTAGTTGGATACAAGGCATGGAGGCTAACCGAATAACCAAAAGGGGGTTGTGATGCATCTTGTTGTCTGTTTATCTACCACTTCATTGTAATCGTTTGAATGTTTTTTTATTAATGGAAAAAACAAGATTTTATTTAAAAATAACAAACAAGTTTTGTGTGTATAACGTATCCAAATAATGTGACCTTTAGCTTCATATGTTATTTATTGCAACAATCTTGTGGAGGTGTATTGGGATCAAACCCCGGCCCCACCTGATTTACTTTGGGATACGTAATTTACTTCTTTCATGTTGGTTGTGTAACCAGTCGTTGAAAGACGCCCGGTGATGACGTACACAATAACAATCTTGTGTCTTTGTATTGTCTATCATTTTGAAACATTAATGATTTTATGTCTTTACCGGTTTATGTATGTTTATCGATTTTGGATATTTTGATAATTTGATTTTATTCACAATCAAGTGTGATACCTTAGTCGCCAATCTCCAAGGTGTCGCTAACTTCCTAATCAACGCCAACATTTATATCGGGAGCAGTAGCCATAAAAGGATTATTGATGTAAAAAAAACTTAAAAAAAAAACATAATCCTAGGTTTATCTGAGCTCGGGCTCCATAACTAAACACGTTTTAGTTGAGGCTCGAGCTCAAAAAGGCTCGGCTTGTTTCAAATTTTTTATCAATCCGAGCTCAAGTAGCTCGCGAGCAATTCAGCTCGTTAGAACCCCTACAAATAAGCATTGTTGTTTGCCAACATAAATTAGCTTTGCATAATGAGTGTTTGGGAATCAGGTTTGCTTGTGATAATTAACATGATTCAACTTCACCTCGATAAAAACATGTCGTGAATCATTCATGGTTTGGATCTTAGGATAGTAATGGACTCGAATTCCAAATACACAATGGTTACGAGACATGGAGGCTAACCGAAACACGTTTGGTTTGTATAACGTCTCCAAATAATGTGAACTTTAGCTTCAAATGTTAGTTAATTGCAACAATCTTGTGTGTCCTTTTATCATCTATCGTGTTGAAATATTCATGGTTTTATGACTTGATCGTTTACATATGTTATATCGATTTTGGACATCATCGTGTGTGACTCCTTAGTTCATGATATGTTTTATGTGACAACGTAGAATTTTAGCAATAGAAGTTTGAATTTTTTAACGTACAATGTAAACATATTAGTGATTGTTAATGGTGTAGTCTATACAATAGGTATTTTTATTTAGATTAGTTATGACATTATTTTGTAGAGAAAACACTATAGAATAGTAAATCCTAATTATATAACATTCTGAATTTTTAGTGTATATGTTTTATGCATATTTTGATTTTATATGTATTTTGTTGGCATGATTTCAATCCAATCATTGTTTGAATTGGGACCAAAATGCTGTAAATAGTCAAATTAGGGGTTTTGGATTACTTCATTACTTGTCTAAAGTCAAGTTAAATGCAATAAAATTCATTGATAACTAGTAAATATCACTTTCACCCAAAATTCATTGATAAGAGCAATCGTTCATGTAGATCCCGGTGTATGCGTTTGAGGTGCGTGATCTCCTAAATTCTCATCGAGTTGCTGGATTCCATAGCATGAAACAAAAGGCAATTCAAGTGGTAATACTTACGACATGTTGGTGCATATGGAGAACTAGAAATGAGGTCATCTTCAACAATAAACGAGTCTCAATTGATAGACTAAAGGAGGACATACGAAGATATAGTTTTCATTGGGTAAAATATAGGGGGGAAATAGAAGGGGTTGAATGGGGAACCTGGTGTTCGTTTAGCTTTTGAGTATGTAGTGTAATCTGGAGTCTTGATAATCAGGTGTATATGCACTTTGGTGTGTTGTTTTTTACTAGTATCTTGCTAGTCTAGTTCTTTTTTTGGTTTCTAATAAAAATTGTCCGTTCCAAAAAAAATATAGAACTCGATATACTAACCGGTCTTCAAGGTGTCACAAACTTCCTAGTCAACGTCAACATTCACCAAGCTATCCAATTCGTCCTAGGACATTATTCGCACCCTCAACTATCATAACATGCACTCTATCTTCATTGTTAGAGGAAAAATCCGGTGTTAGATTCTTCATGAATCCTGAGTGTCTTTTCCTTTGGACAACAGAACCTAAACCCGAACCTAATGGAAAAACCCGAAACATTTGGGATAGGTAATACCCATCCTATTGGAGTATGGGTCGAGTTTAGGTCGGGTATGGGATTTGTAACATGTCCGATTACTCGATAAGATAGCCATGTTTACCCGATTATAAACCCGAGTAGCCCGACATATAGTATACCTTAAAAATTATGATATATTTTCGGTGGAAATTATATTTTGTTCTTTTTCTTTTTTTAGTTTTTTGATAGACTTGGATGTATCATATGAAACTTGGAACATTATATATTGTCAAAACTTGTTTATAACAATTATTAGTTGTAACTGATTAGGTATTGACAACGTTTTATGGTAATAAATTTTTGTAATTTGTAATTGATTAATAGTTACTTACCGATATAGTTGACTAGTTATAATTTGTCAAAACATGACATATACCTTACACCCCAACGGGTTTTCTGTAAGGTATACCCAACGAGTATTTTAAATAAACTAACGGGTACACCTAAAACTCACAAGTTTGCCTAATACCTGATGTGTAATTACCCGACAAATACCCGAAGGTTTTAGGATTGGTTTGGGATGAGCTTTACAAACTAGGTACGGATTTGGAATGCCTAAACCGGTCCCAAATCGAGTTTGGGAAAGACAGATATATACTTGATGAAGGAATGGAAGATAATTCCTCTGAGAAGTGGGAATCAAGGGGTCTATGGTTCTAGCACGTTTGCCCTCTTGCAATCTATCCAATAGTATCCAATCCCATACTTCTGCTGTTCTACAAGGATAGACATCCAAAAATGCCTTCAGAAATCCCAAGGACGCCATGCGACATGCTTTTGAAAAGCATGTGTTTCTTTACCTCATAATCTATCCTACCATATACTTGTACATGGACATGCACCCAAAAATACCTCCAAAGTATGCTTACTTAGGCTTAAAAACACTTGTTGTGTGATGCTCTAAACGGTTTAGTTTGTGACTTTGTGTTACAATAAAACTGAAGCAGATCATTTAACAAGTAACATGGTATCCTTAATATAAGTGATTTTTTTTACGGCTAAAACTGAAACCGTATCTTAATCTAAGCAAGTTAAGTGACAGGTTGAAGAGGTAGGTCCCAGCAGAGCCCAGTTGGACCCGCAAGACTCACCTTAAACAGGGACGTCTGCGCAGAGACCAACTGGATCCGCAGGACCAACCATGCTCAGAGACGTAACGTCCTTACGCGCAGTACGCAAGCTGGTCCCGCAGGAAATGCCTCCCAATGGTGAAGGACTCCGCCTGTCCCCGCAGCCTCGGATACAAGCCATTAGGGAAGGCCACCCGCGCAGCATGGCTACACGCACAAGGCACTTAACTCTCCCCAGTGTCACCTGAAGGAATGAGCAAAGGCGGGAGGGGGAAAACTCCCGCCTAAATGAGCCAGTCCGTATGATGGAGGATCTTTTGTGTGATACCTGACGAGGTACAGACAAAAGATCTGACCAAGAATGCGACAGCTCACTGACAGCAGCATGGCAGACAGCACGCCACAGCACTGTGACCAATAGCCGCCGCCTACCCACCAACTCCTGCCATACCACGTGCCTAGCCTGTAGTTGGCAGAAGAGGAAGAGTGCACGACACGCCTGCTCTGTGTCAGCCGCTACCTATCCACCACTCACAGGCAAGGCACGTGCATAGGTTACAGTTGGTAGCGTGTTGGGCCGGCTAAACCCCTTGGAAACCTACCTTCGGCTATAAATACCCCAATGGTATGATCATCTAAAGACATCTTATCTTATCATATATACCTGATATCTGCTCTAGCAATCTCTTAATATACTTTTATATTTAAAGAGCAATCTAGTCTGATTCTCACGCCGGAGGGTGGTCACAAGGAGGAACCCCCCCCCCCCTTCTCAGTGACGAGCTCACGGTGTCTGTTTTGCAGGTTATCAGAAGAACCATCTTCCAAGGGTCTAACCCCTCGTGGGAAACAGCTCTCCAACCCCCAGGTTACCAGTAATCTGCCCGGGGTCTGGTTAGTGTTTCTTCACAGGTAAAGCTAAAACTATATCTTGATATGCTGGATTGTAGGTAAAATTAAAACTGTATCTTAATAAGTGTATATTGAGTTTGTATTCTGTTTTGTATGTTTATAAGTATTAAAATTGAGTTTCATGCAAAACTGTATTTTAATAATGGATGTATCTGATATAATGTGTATACATGAAAACTAATATACTTTAATCACGCCCAGTGGGACTTGTGTCGCCTGATTAGAAGTCAGACGCCTTATCCATTAGGCCATTGGCGCCTCTTGTTTATCTGCTACACTTAAATTTATATAACAAGAGTACATCATTATTATTTCAAAAACTATCAACCTCTTGATCTATTTCAAGCAACAAAATATATGAAGTAAAAATGATTTACAGCATGCTTGTATCAGATACTTTAATCTTCATCAAAAGAAAGCAACAATACAATCGTAACGCCGAAAATAAATCTCATAGTGAACGTGGATGAAAGAGAGACATTAACTTATTAAACTTATATTTTGAATGTCTTTAAATACCATAATCACAATTTAGACGTATTGGTAATCATTAGAGAACTTCAATTTTAAGCTTGTTTTCCACTTGACAAGCTAAATATATGATACACTAAGATCACCTCATGGGCATAATACTTGCTAAACTACAAAACTATGAAATAACAAAACCAGAAACCCCTTTTTATTCCATTCTTTATCAAAAGCTACATTAAGACATGAAGCAAGGGGTATTAAATACTGTATCATAATTTCAGTTTTCTGTAACAAAACTTTGCCCCAAACCAAACTGTGGAATGTATGATATAAACACAAGTTTAAATAATATTGTCAAATGATGCGTGCATGCAAACGGTTTCTAATCTTCAAGCTCGATGATTTTAACAACCGAAGCATCTCCAACCTTTTGGCAAACAACAACCCGATCGTGTGATTTAATCACTCCAGAGGCTTTTCCGTGGTCTAGTGCAACCTTTAGAACTGATTCATTTGTTGCACTTGTAGATTCAGCCTGTAAATACAAGAATCGGGTTACTAATATATAAAGAGATTTTAGTGTTTTGATGATTAAATCTTTTTACTTTTAAATTATATATAAATTCCAACTTACAGGATGTCGAGGGTCGGCAAGCATGGGGAAAAGACCTCTAACAATAAGTGATTGCCTTGCCTAATCGTTCATTTCAAATAATAACAAAAAATTAGTTTTTATAAAATAAAATGTTGTGAGAGAAAAAAAAACGAGATAAGCATACCTCAAATGCACCACTGAAACTCCACCGTAACTGATTAGTCTTTAACCGAGGAATGACAACTGATAGAACAGGCATTGTTGGTCGATACTTTGCAATTAATCTGCATTTATAACAACTTATTTGTAAGCATACGAAAATATATTTTTATTTACTAAAGTGCCACCCATTGATTAAGCATAAAGTACCTTGCAGCCCTTCCAGATGAAGTGAAGCAGATAATAACAGATGCTTTCACTTTAATGGCTGCACGAACCTAAATAACGATTAAATATTCTTATCAGTATTTTGCATTAAACAAAACGAGCTGACCGAGCTCGAACCAAGACAAGCTTAAATGAGCAGAGCCCAGGTTTCATATACAGACCTTGACTTTTATTTTATATATATATATGTATATATGTATATAACTTTTCTAGAGTAAATTAAACTTTTGGTCCTTTACGTTTACACCAAATTGCATGCTGTGTCCTTTTAACTAAGGTAATATTTTAAGCCCTTTTCACTAATGAAAATTAATTTTTCCTATAAAGTCCAGTCATGTGCAATGCACGTGAGACATTTTGGTCATTTTACCATCTTTCATAAAAAAAGTAAAAAATTAAATACTATTATGTATATATAATCACGAGAGCTCGGCTACACCCCTACATACAAGCAAGAAATAAAGGATGCCGGAGACGAAGCAATTGAATCCAAGTGAGTCATTGGTTCTCCAACATATTTGACAGTTTTCTTGAAGTAAAGATCTTGGTTGAAAACCTTTTCTGCCTGTAAAATTAATTTTATTAAACAAGAACATAAATAAGACGCATTAAATTTCCAAATGATGATATGTTACCTCAGCACAAATTTTACCAACAATAGATATTGTTTCAACAGGGTATAATCCACGCAGGGTTTCGGCACCAAGAAGAATTGCATCACTTCCTGTAAAATATTTGATGATTTATTTAACAGGAAATTAATGTGCTGACATGTAAATTTATAGGATTTAAGACAAGATATTAACCATCTAATACAGCATTAGCAACATCAGTTGCTTCTGCACGAGTTGGTCTCAGATTGTCAGTCATGCTATCAACAACACGAGTAACCACTGCGGGTTTTCCAGCCATGTTACACTTGTAAAGAGCAGCTTTTTGAAATAAAAACACCTGCACAATTTATAGCAGTCGGATTAAAGCTTGAACAAACATTAATATATAAAAGAAAAAAATGGCCCAAGAAGATCCCGAAAACGTGAATAAATACCTTTTCTGGTGGAAGATCAATGCCAAGATTTCCACGTGAAAGAATTATACCATCTGCCTCTTGAAGGATCTCGTCAAAGTGAGTTAGACCCTGTAGAACAAATTGAAGATATTAAGAAGTTTAAAGACAAAAAGACTTTTTTTAAAAAACACAAAAAAAACATATAAACGGATAAAATCATTACCTCTACATTTTCAATTTTTGCAAAAATTTGAGTTTGACTAAGATCACCAAGTTTGGAAAGATATTCGCGGGCCTGGAATTGTGTGTCAAAACGATAAAAACAACAATATAGATATAGTGGCAGTACTAGCAAATGTGCAAAATATAAATATGGGCAAATCTGTAAAAGCACACTTACTTCACGAACATCCTGTGCATGGCGCGTGTATGACAATGAAAGAAAGTCGATTTTGTTTGCAACGCCCCAAGAGCTAATGTTCTGAAATAGGGAGATAAAACCGTAAAGCACAACTTTCAAATAATTAATCAAGTAACTTATAAACAATATCATGAAAGGAAAAAAAGATTAATAGTGCTAGCTAGCCACTATTTGGTCACTTTTACTTCATATATAATCATGGAACCGGTCCAAATCATCGAAACACATAATTTTAGGATAATTTGGCAGCAAATCCTGACAATTTGGTTTACTGATAATAGCACACAATAATGTTTAGCAGGTAAAAAGTGTTGCACATTTTTCTTAACATAATTCACCAACCATTACGTTTTATATTCATTACAAGAATGAATGAAAAGGCACTTAACAGTTAAAATCCCTAAGCGAGTTAGAGAGACTATTTAAACCTGATGATGAACCTAAAAGTATTTGATGTGCAAAATATACAATTTCCATCATTTAAGATATTTAATGTGAAAAAAGAAACATTTGCCCACGAGTAATTACCACTTTTTTTGTTTAAACTAAATGTAACCAAGTAGAATATGAATTAGGAGATAATATGTTCAATTATAACAGCTTTCTTATAGTTAAATGGTGGGGCATTATGCTCTTGATATTTGAATTTCAATTTTTTTTGCGCTTATGTAAGAAGCTTCTAAATTCAATTTTCTATTAATAAACCGCCTAGATAACAATATTGAAGCAAAAATCTCCTTAAACTGAAACAAAACCATGTGAACATGCTCACCGCTTTATCTTTTTCGGTGAGTGTAGGCAGATCAATATGAACTTGAGAGGCATGGAGAGTAAACAAAGACCCAGCTAAAGTTGCCGAATTTTTTATCTTGCAATCAACATCACTGCCATCCACTTTATCAACCTGCTCAAATCCAGTTAAAAACAAATCATTTATGCTTTCAAGATTTGGTTTTGCATGTGTGTGCTTAAAATGGGATGTCTCGATGTGAAAAGGCATATGTGTGCTAATTGCTATAGTTTTACAATGAACGGAAAAAAAAGGAAGAAATCGGATACCTCCAGCCAAACAGAGGTGGTTTCACTTCCAGTGAACAAGTATTGACCAACGAAAATGGTGTCACCCTTCTTCACAGCCTGTAAAGATCACATAAACAGTCTCATAAGCGTATAGGAACCGCTACAGTATGTTACCAAAATGCAAAACTTCAAGAAATTTTGTGGGTTTTATTGTAAATTATCACATATTAAATAAAAGCACTAAAATTAACTGAGCTACAAGTTTTCATAGTTTCCTTGTTACATGGATGACATCAATTACTTAAGTTAAAAACAATAAAGATAATAATGATAAATTGGGCAAAACCATTTTCACCTTAGCTAATCCATCAAAGTTGATTGGCAGTACTTGAGAAGAAGCTTCTTGACCTTTATCAGGGGTCAAAATAACATTATCATCCTGTTGAAGAGATATGGCCTTCTCACTCTTATTCACAACCTGCATCTCAGCGCCAACTGTATCGAGCATTACCTGGAAATAAAATGAATTATTTTAAATGAAGATAAAAATTTGTAGTTACATGAAAATGATTAATTGAAATAGGTTATAAGGAAAGAAAAAATAGCGTACAGCACAAAGTTTCTTAGTGCTCTTGACTGCGGTCCTCAGATTATCCAACGTTTCCTGGTGATATGCAGAATCTCCCCATGAAAAATCAAATCTAGCAACTGAATCACATTAGAACACACCAAACGGTTAGTAAATGAATCTCATTATTCCTAACTAATGGAATCAAAGACAACTTAAAAGTGCAAAACTAGATGGGGGTCAAGGGGCACTGGAGATAGAAATTAATGAATAATGATCGTTTATTTCGGCGTTCGAAAATTACAACGCAGCATCGGCTTGCATGCTTGGCATCACTATACGAGTATAACAAATAGGGGTGCAAACAAGCCAAGACGCCCCCGAGCTACTTGAAATTGGATTGATAAAAAGCTTAAAATGAGCCGAGCCTCAATAAAGCCCGTTTAGTAATTGAGCCCGAGCTCGAGCCTTGTGTATTTTTAAGTTGTAAGTTGTAACTCTTTTCGAATTCTAACTATTAACTTTACACTACACAGCTGAGCTCAAGCCGAGCTTTTGCTCGTTTAAGGTGCCGCACACAAGCTCCAGCCGATCATTTAAAGTTATTCTCAAAACATATAAAATAATTAAAAAATGTATACAAGCTGATCCCGAGCCGAACTCGAGCCTCAAATGAAGCCCGTTCAGTAATCGAGCCCAACAGGGCTTAACAATTTAAAAGTCTATTGGAATTCTAACTAATAATTTTACACCGCACAGCCAAGCTTTGCTCATCACACGAGCTCAAGCTGAGTGTAGGCTTGTTTAAGGCTGTTCTCAAAATATATAAAATAATTAAAAATGTTTATAGATTAGGGGAAAGTTAGCGTACAAACTAAAAAACTGTGTTAACCATGCGAATCAAATAGCGTAATTATATATACAAGTAGCGTAATTATGTAACTACAACGTAGTGCAAGTATACTATGTCGTAACTACACTACACTGTAATTACACTATGTTGTATATATAATAATTACACTACTTGATTTGCACGATTAAGACGTTAATTTCATTTGTATTTGATCCAAACCCTATAGATTAATAACTAATCAACAAGCAGAGCTCGAGCTCTCGTAAGTTAAAACGAGCAGATCTCGAGCTTATTTACATAACAAATCACAATTCAATTAAAAAAACTCACCAGACATGCCAGCGTTGAGGCAACCGGAGATAACATCAACTGAACGTGAGCGAGGACCTAGGGTTCCAACTATTTTCATCATCGCATTCTACAAATACAAATTCACAATTAATTAATTAATTCAATATAACCAGATGGTACACATAAACGAGGTGAAGTCACATACGATCAATTCGAAACAGATCTGTTAATTGAAATATAATACTAATACTTACAGGTTTAGAAGGCTCGAGAATTGGTGCCATGCGGATAGGCTCTTCGAGAAGGAGGTGATTTGAATGCATATTGATTGAGTGATTATTATTATTATTATTATTATTATTATTAACAGAAGATTACTACTGAAAGATAGATGTAATTGAACCACAGGAAATGAAATGGGAAGGTAGCGTCAATCGGTTTGGAGGAGAATTGGTTAAAAATAATAATAATTAAAAAAACAAAGAGGAGAATATGGTGGTGACTGAGTCACTGAGTTCCGACTTTTGTCTTCAAACACGTCAAACTTGTGTTTAGAGGTGCACAAATCGGGTTTTCTAAATACCTGGGTTCGGGTATAGAACCGGGTTCGGGTATTACCGGGTACGGGTATGACCGAGTATTGGTAATAGTCGGATTCGGGTTCGGGTATTAATTAGAAAAACCGGTTCCGGGAATTTATTTCGGGTCCGGTTCCGGGTTCGGGTTTTTTGTGCACCTCTACTTGTGTTTGGGTGGGGGTGTTCAAGTGTTTAGCACGCCACGTAGTTTTTGACTTTTCGTCCATGGTTCTGTCCATCCTAAAACAAGTCGGGTATTAGCTGTCTTATCTTATTTTATCTTACTATACTAATAAAATAAATGAAAACATTAAAACTTATATGTCAAACTTACGTTTCTTCTAATTTTTAATCTCGCATTTCATTCATTATAGTTATTTATGGTTGTGGATCAAAACTATTTGCCAATTAGGTTATAACATAGTATGGATTTTATTCATTGTTTCTATACATTAACCAACTACGCAACTTTGGTACCTTTTTTTAAATTTCTTGTAAATCAGCCCTCGACGTTTCCAAAACCATGCTATTTTAGCACTGTTCGTTAACCCCGTTTTTTTTTCCATTAAGTCAGGGATAAAATAGTAATATTTTGTATTTCTCATTTACTTAATCCAATGGTCAAAATAAATGAGCCGAACTAATTTTGTAACAAAAATAAATGAACCGAACCATATTTTTTGTTACAAAATTAAATCTGTTCGTTTAGTTTTGTTAAAAAAATTGGTTCAGATCATTTACTCATGTATAAAAATGGCACTTAGCCGAGCAATGAATAAAATTCACACTATGCTATAACCTAATTGACAAATGGTTTTGATTCATAACCCACGGATAGCTAGAATGAATGACACGTGAGATTATAAATTAGAAGAAATGTAGACTCGACACATAAGATTCAACGTTTTCTTTTATTAGTATAGTAAGATACACATCCGAATTTTGATATATCAGACCTAAAAACCATCAGTTACATGTTTATATATTAAAAATACACGTCCGGTATACCCGATCTAAAAACCATCAAATATCAAGATATTAAGGCAGATTTAAGGCATGCACATATATACATGACTAAAATAAAGGAATTTAAATAAGATTAAGTTGTTTTTCTTATCATGATTTTGAATGGATGATATAGTTTTAATAAAATGGTAACACAAGATGATTTTACTTTATTTGGTATATGAGGCATTTATGACGTTTGGATGTTAAAATTAATGAAAATATCTCATTTAACATATTCATATTCATATTCGTAGTATATTAGAGCACCCAAAACGCTAGCGTTGTTGCTGTTTGTGTGAGGTGACAGACGGATGGACGAGGGGATGGAGGGAGGTAGTGCTCTGGAGCAAAGTCTGTGGGGGAGGACTTGGGGACGGACTCCATGTGAGCACCCCCACTCACATTGACACACATACATGTGTGTGTATAATTTTAATCATTTTTAGTGGGGTCTGTAAAGATTTGGTATTGTGAAAGAAAGTATGGTTTTTGAGAAAAGTTTGTAATATGATGTGAATATTACGGTTCTTCAATGCGAAATGCGAGTGGTATTTTTCTAATTTTTTTGATATATCTTATTACTTATTTTGAATAGTTAATATTATTTATTTGTAAATAACTATGTGACATCCGAAATTTTGCAAACCTAGACGGGTTTATAACTGATTCCAGCCGATTTTGGAGATAGAAGAGCAAGAGATTGAAGGTTTTTGGAGGGTGATTACATTAGAGATCAAGAAGCTTTCATTCAATCAATCAAGGAAGGAGTTTTAAGGGTTTTATCGCTCTACTTTCTCCGT
The DNA here is from genome assembly GCF_021521415.1 of Bidens hawaiensis. Taxonomy (NCBI): domain Eukaryota; kingdom Viridiplantae; phylum Streptophyta; class Magnoliopsida; order Asterales; family Asteraceae; genus Bidens; species Bidens hawaiensis. The sequence continues at coordinate 65,762 of NW_027506116.1, forward strand.
TCTTGTTATTTATCATGATTCTCTTTTGTTTACTTTGTTTGGATTCGTTTTTAATAATGATTCTAGGCTAGACTTCATGTCTACCTAGGTTTGATGAACATGTTTGGCGCTTGATTCTTGCTTTGGACGATTGTTTTGATTATGGTTTTGTTGATTTAATAGTAAACACTTGATTTTGTTTTCATGATGCATATGAATGTTTGTTATCTTGATTGATTGTTAACTATTGCTTCACATAGATCTTTTATCTCTTGATTGTGTTCTTTAGATTTAGGGTTTATGTTTAATCATTACTTGGTGTTTTGATTATTGTGATTGAATAGGCCTATTAGATCATAGAAGCTTGTTGATAGTTGGTTAGGGTTGTAATGTTCTGCTAAATTCCAATAGCTGTGAGGTGAGGAGTTGTTCATGTGTCTTGGTCAATTGCATTCTAGGTTAGATTAGTGACAGATTCTTGCTTGGTTATTGTGTTGATCCTTGTCCATGATGTCGTGTTTAGCTTATCAAGTTATCTATGGTTTAGTGTTTCGTGAGATTGTTTGCCTATGATACTATTAATTAACATTAATTGATGACTGTAAGGAAATCAATCCAACTGATTGCTTAATAATCTAATAATTATTCTTTGGGATTTCGTTTGATTCGGTCAAGGTTCCTTTAGGGTTTGCTAGATGAATATGTTTAGAAATCAGTTTCCATATCATGTTAGTTGTCCATTGCTTGATTATTTTTTTTTACATGGGATTCTTACCTAGGTAGATTCCTTCTCTTATTGGTTTCGATCTTGTTCTTGATTGCTTGTTTCTCGTTTACTTGTTTATTTATTTTCTTAGTTTAATACTAGTTTAATATTAGTCTAAAAACCCCCTTAAACATTAATAATAAAATATTCATGTCGTAAGTCGAGTCTAATTAGTTAATTTACGTAATTTATAGAGTCTTGTGGGTTTGATATTCCGGACTTACTTAGCTTTAATACAATTGATCGGTTCACTTGCTGGTGTTTTGTGTAGTTGAGTCTTAGGTCTAGTTTTTATTACTTGTTTAATTTAGTTAATATATAATTGACTATTCGCACCACATTATTGTTGTTTGTAAAGTTTTTTTGAGTTATTTTAGTTATGAACTTTAGACGTAGTTTGAATGATATATATGGACAATAAAGGTGTTGTTATTGTTCTTTTTTTGGATACTTTAGTCAATGCATTGTGAACTATTAATAATGTGGAGATAAGTTTCCTGAATTTTGTAAATGATCAGATTAAGAATAGGAAATTATGAATAAGAGATTATGCTTCGAATTTTATATGAGTTTTGAAAATACAAATATAAGAATATTGAGTGCATCAAAATAGCATTTACCAACACAACCATTATGGTCAAAATACCAAATTACCCTTGGCTAATTATTTGCTAAGTGTAACGTATGGGGGTGTATGGGTCGCTTTTAGCTTAAAACTGTAACCATAGCCAAACTTTCGGTTTACTAGTTTATGGTAAATCGGTTTAGATGTAGGTTTGGTTTGACTATGGGTTCGTTAACCATGATAGTTGTTTATTAATAAGAAATTTTAACTTATCATAATATCATCATAAACAGTTGTTTTCCTCTTTTTTTTCCTTGAATAATTCATGAGAAATTTTTAAACCTATTTAGAACCATTTCTAAGACTCTTTAGGCAACAAGCCAAATTCTTAAATGAAAAGATTCTCTGTTTAATCTTTGGACCTCTCCATTAATAAGAGTGAAATTTTATTTTAACTAGCTACATGGGAAGGACTATTATTTACTTTGTTATTATTATTAAACCTCATTTCTATTTAGTTTTCTACATGTTGAGGAAAATAAAAAAAGTTGTTGGGAGACTTGGTACTCTAAAGTGTATTGTATATAAAGGTAATAAATATAGTAGTATTTTAAATTTATGCCATCTGATTAGGTTCAGTTATGATAAACACCATAACTGTCACATCCCGACCAAAGGCGGCGGAACATGCCGAGGTGTAACGATTGCCCATAAGCGCATGACACTATTTTAAAGCGACAATATTTAACAAACTCATTTCATTTCACAACATCGAAAATGTCACATAACAATATTCAAAGGATAGTCACAACAAAATATAGCAAATCAAATATTATTCATTTTTTTGCTAAATATCCTAAAGGTATCGATATTATAATAATAACCCTTTAAAAAAGTAAGTTTGCTCGAAACCGGGTTAAAGTATATAACCTTAATATTTACTTAACCTATGTTAAGTAATAAGGTGGGAAAAATGCAAAGATGCAAGTTCCTTTGGGATAAAGATACTAAAACGGGTCTTTAACGAGTGTTCGGGTTGCTGGTTCGGGTCTTGATAATTGGTCAAACCCAAAGTCAACTTTCCAAAATAATGAATGTTATGAGATAACCCAATAAAACTTATTAAGACTTAACCAAGTATGTAGTTATATTGTTTTAGAACTAACAACACACGTTAAGCGAGTGTTCGGTTTTGTCGGTCCAAACTATGTTACGAGATCAAGTTGGATCCAACATTTCCAAGTACTTAAGAAAATAATTAAAATCAGTTTGTAAACTATTTTTAAAGAAATATACAAGTCTTGATAGCTAAAAACACACTTGTGTGTCTTAAGCGAGTAAAAATCGGATTGGTTCGGTTTCCATCTCACAATACGTCCCTTGATGGTTTCCACATGCCCAAATAACCAAGAACTTGTATAACAATGTACAAATGAAAATACTTAAGTTTTACAACCAAAAAGTTAATGATGGGTGGTCCATGGGACAACCCTTAAGTGGTTTAAGTTCGTTAATAATCATGCGTTTAGTCGGTTTATCTTGTTGAATTAGATAACTAAGTTTACTCGTATAATTTCAGGTATGAGAAGATAGAAGATGGAATTACGAGAACGTGGGCGAAAACGTGGACGAAAACGGACTTCGAATGAGAAAGTTATGAAAAAGACAAGGTAGCCATGTTCAAGGCCACCGTAGCTTACGGTGGCCACCGTAAGCTACGGTGGAGACTGGAGTTATAACTGCCGTAAGGCAGTTTTATGCCACCATGGGTTTTTTGGAAGCCACGGTAAGCTACAGTGGCCACCGTAGCTTACGGTGGAGGCGACGCTGCACTTTTGTAACTGCCGTTTTACTTATATTTGGGACGGCCTTTCATATTATTATCATTATCTTTCATCTTAGAGACGACCTAAGGGCGATTTGGAGGTGCCATAGCTTAATTTTGAGTGTGGTAATCATTAGAAACTCTATTTTGATTCATATGCAAACTATAATCGAAGAGATAACGAACCGAATCATGCTCGGCTAATTTTCTTTGTGTTTTCCCTCGGATTGTAAGGTTTATTATGTTTGTTTGGTTGAATGTTTAGACAATTTCTGAGATAATATTTGATCTTATTGATTTCATTATTATGGTGTTTATGTATTGATTGATAGATTATTAGTTTATCGATTCTGTGTTCTGAACCGTCAGTTCTTGGTTCTTTAAGTAATCGAGATTAATCGGGAGGGATTTAGGGTTAGATAAACTAATTGGTTTTTTGAGTGATCACCTTGCGTTGTATAATCCAAGTACTTGATCTTCATTTATCGCATTCGTTTACATAAACACGAACTTCACTTATTGTTCATCTCAGTTAAACATTAACCGTGACATTCATGGATATCTGAAACCGAGGGAAGACATATTTTCGCATATTGATTAAAACTCGTTTATTGCTTTAGTTCTTTTTGTTATCAAAACCAAACAACCAAATCTTTGAATTTACTTTTTGCATTTAGTTTAATATAGTTTAATTATAAAACTACTTAGTAATACATTTTCCACAAACTCCCTGTGTTCGATACCCGCTTATCGCTATTTAATAGTTGTAATCGGTGTATTTTTGAGTGAGTCTTCAACCTCACGCCAGTTAACAACAAAGTCTTTAAACAAAAGTTTGGTTTACAGTCTAGAGCAACTCATAACCATGGAACTTGTAAATAAAATAAAATGAGCAGAAGTTATGCATGAATAATATATATAAACAAGTTATATAAGTATTTATATATCAAGGACACGAAGTCCTTCATGAAGCCTTGCCTTACAAGGTCCGAAACCTCACCGACCGGAATCGGAGAAGTAACTACCAAAGGTAACAAGCGGTATTATATTATATATATATATATATATATATATATATATATGTTGTGCCACCATAAACAACTATTAATAAGACTACATAAGCTAATTATAATGAAAGATTTAACTCAGTTTGACTTTTGTAAGTCAAACCTTCAAAAACACATAAATAAACAACCTTGGATCTTTGGTATTTGAGAGAGTTTTTGGAGTTGTAGCAAGGGAAAATGAAGGGAAATGGGGGTGTATATATAGGGTAATGTTGATGGTGAAATATGGGTGTTAAACACAAGAGTTTTCATGCAAAAAGGATCAAAACAAAAAACAAAATAACAAAAACCCGTAGCTGCAGCTGAGGCAGGTCGCGCTACGTGACATAGGTTCCCTCCCTCATCGCGTGGCGTGATGGGGTGCCTGCTGGTGGTTTTCCAAGTTTCAAAAAGGGCAGATTTGGTCCCCGAAGTTCGTTTTAAGTGATTTTTACGCGTTTTAAGGACCGAAATGAATGTTTTCAAGACCCAACAAGTGTAAAACAATATTGTAACATAAGATTCATCATTTTGATTATATCATAGGCTTCGGTTTTAAAAAAACGGGTCGGTTTACATAATAAAACAATATAAATATGAATACAAACAAGACCCGAAATTGACGAATGTGACAGTATTCCCTACTTTAGGAAATTTCGTTCTGAAATTAAGATGAAGACGGCGATGCAAAAAAATGTGGATACTTCTCTTTCATTGCGTCTTCTCTTTCCCAAGTAAACTCTACGTCACGTTCGTGATTCCCATCGAACTTTGACTAACCGAATACGACTACTCTTGGTTTTCTTCTCGTTGCGATCCATGATCTCAACGGGTCGTTCAACCATGATCATCGACCATCGACATGTACTTCGTCAAGAGGTATATGCAGATTACCCTCGGCTATGCACTTTTTGAGATTCGAAACATGAAATGTCGGGTGAACACCGGTAAGTTATTGCTGTAGTTCGAGTCGATAAGCTACTTTCCCAACGCGTTCAAAGATTTTGAAAAGACCAACGAAACGAGGAGCTAGCTTACTCTTCTTTCCGAAATGGACTCCCCTTCCAAGGAGATACTTTTAGAAGGACAAGATCGTCAACATTAAATTCGATCGGTTTTCGCCGTTTGTCGGCGTAACTCTTTTGACGACTTCTAGTGGCTAGGAGGTTCTTACGGATTTGATCAATCACATCGGTAGCTTCTTGGACCATTTCGGGTCTCGTGATTTGAGCTTCACCCATTTCGTTCCAACTAATTGGAGATCGACATTTAAGACCGTAAAGAGCTTGAAATGGAGCCATATCAATGTTAGAATGGTAGCTATTGTTATAGGAAAGCTCGATGAACGGAATGTGAGAATCCCAATTCCCACTGAAATCAAGAACACACGCTCGTAGCATATCCTCGAGTGTTTGGATCGTATGTTCGGATTGACCGTCCGTTTGAGGATGATAAGCGGTGCTAAGATCGAGACGTGTTCCCAAAACTTCTTGAAATGATCGCCAAAAAAGAGAGGTAAAACGGGCATCGTGATCGGAGATGATAGACAATGGTAAACTGTGTCGACGCACAATTTCCCGAACATAGATATGAGCAAGTGATGTGAGGTCGAAGACTCACTCAAAAATAAACCGATTACAACTATTAGATAGCGATAAGCTGGTATGGAACACAAGGAGTTTGTGGAGATTGTGTTACCAAGTAGGTTTGTTATTCATCTAAATTAAACTAAGTGCAAAAAGTAAATTCAAAGATTTGGTTGTTTGTTTTTGATTAACAAAAATAACTAAAGCAATAAACGAGTTTTAAACAATACGAGAAACAATCCTCCCCGATTTCAGGTTTTCAATATTGATAAAGTTAACGTTTATTTTTGGGATGAACTACATAAACATAGTTCTTGAAAAGACGTTTGAATGTGATAAAAGAGGACTAAGTACTTTGATTATAAAAACGCAAGGTTGTCACTCAATAATCAGTTTTATATAGTTAACCCTAATTCTCTGTTAATAAATCTCGATTGCCTATGGCACCAAGAACTGATAATCAAGAACACAGATTTACACTATACTAACAATTACTAATCCAACTCGTAATCACCATAGCAATCTAATCATATGATCAAAAGACTATCCCACAAATAACATAAACGAATAACAAATAATCAATTGAAAACCTTACAATTCTGGAGAGAACACAAAGAGTACTAGCCACACATAGTTTGATTTATCATCACAACAATTAGGTTAATCGTACGAATCACAAACCCAAACAAATGATTACAATCACCAAAGTCTTGATCTTGCACTCAAAAATCCGTCCCTAGGTTGTTTAGAATGAAAAGATAGGTGAAAAGACACCAAAAAACGGAATAAAAACAAAGGTAAATTGGCAGTTATGGCTCGGACCGTGGCCCACGGTTCACACCGTGGCCCATGGTCCAGTTATGGTGACCAGGGAAGCCACAGTACGGTAGATTCTGATGTTTTTGAGCTGGGTTGACTGTGGCCACGGTTATGACCGTGGGCCACGGCGGAACACTTGCTCAATTTCTTGTTTTCCTCATATCTTTCTCGTTTCAACTCTGTTTTCTTCGCCGTTTTTGCCCACGTTCTCGTGATTTCATCCTCTATCTCCTCATACCTAAAAATAACCACACAACAGTAGTTATCTAGTTCCCATGAAATTAACACTTAATGCATAGATTTTTATATCATTTAAGCACACTTACGGGTCATCCTCCGATGCACCCGTCACATCCCCACACTTAACCGTTGCTTGCCCCCAAGCGACATATCAACACAAACTTTTTATTACTTTCAACTTGTAACCACCAATCTTACCACAATTACGGTTCTGTTAAGGTCCCAAGTCATACCCTATTCCCTTATTTTTATCGGTTGCACTAGTTCACTTGACTTTCCATTTAAACCATATTTTTCTAACCAACCCTAACATGCTTTCGGTTTTTACCTATACATAACACACATTTACACATTAACCTTTTCTTTGTGATCATCCATACATTTCACATTTAATCAATTCTCCTCGTATACGCTTGTACAATCATCAAATCTCCACCTATGTAAATGCTTTGACATAAATGCAAATCAAGAGGACTTAAAATAGATTATAACGGGGCTAGGTGTAAGGGTATGGAAGAGAATATTTAAAGTAGCTCAAACGACCCGATCCGACTTATTACAAACAAACTAAGTAAACAATGAAATTAACAACTATAAACATCACTAACATCATCATCATTTTTTTTTCATTTTTTTCTTTTCTTTTTTTTTGAACTAATGAAATGAGCAGATTTGGTTAATCGATCGATGATCACCCAAATACTATCTTTGCCTTTTTGGGTGTTGGTAATTTGGTGATAAAGTCCATAGCAATGTCTTCCCATTTCCAAACGGGAATTGGTGGTTGCTCGAGTAAACCAAAAGGTCTTTGATGTTCGGCTTTGACTTTTGAGCAAGTAAGACATTTAGATACATACAACGCTACGTCCTTTTTCATACCCGGACACCAAAAGGTAGCACGAAGATCCAAATACATCTTATCCGCACCGGGATGAACGGAATACCGCAAATTGTGAGCTTCGTCGAGTATACAAGTACGAAGGTCAACGCGATCGGGAATCCACAAACGATTGAGAAAGTACAAAAGACCATCGGGTTTGGTTTCGAGTTGAAGTTCGACTCCACATGACATTTCATCGTACATATTACCTTCTTCGACGGAGGTACATTGAGCTTGGAAGATTCGGATTTGAAGATCGGTTTGAATAACAACGCTTAGAAGTAGAACGGATTTAACATTAACCTTTCGACTTAGGGCGTCGGCGATAACATTCGCTTTACCGGGGTGGTAGCGAATCTCGCAATCGTAGTCACCAAGTAATTCGGCCTATCGTCGTTGTCTCATGTTGAGATCATTTTGGTCAAAAATATGTTGAAGGCTTTTATGATCGGTAAAAACCACACATTTCGTACCATAAAGGTAATGCCTCCAGATTTTGAAGGCGAAAACGACGGCACCAACTTTGAGATCATGAGTCGTATAGTTCTTCTCATTGACCTTTAGTTACCTTGACGCGTAAGTGATGACTTGACCTCGTTGCATAAGAACACAACCAAGTCCTTGATGAGATGCATCACAAAATACAACAAAATCGTCGTTTCCATCGGGAAGGGTTAGAATAGGAGCATTGCAAAGCATGTCCTTGAGAGTACAAAAGACTTCCTCTTGCTTCGAACCCCAATCGAATGGTTTCCCTTTATGAGTGAGGGAGGTAAGAGGCAAAGAGATCTTGGAAAAATTTTGAATGAAACGCCAATAATACCCGGCCAAACCAAGGAAGGATCGAATTTCCATGGGAGTCGTTGGAGTTTTCCAATCCTTAACAGCCTCAATTTTAGCGGGATCAACATGAATACCTTTTTCGTTTACGATATGTCCTAAAAATTCAACTTCCTCGATCCAAAATTCACATTTGGAGAATTTGGCGTAAAGTTGTTCGTTTCTAAGGAGTTCGAGAATGGTACGCAAATGATGTTCATGTTCAGCTTTGGATTTAGAAAAGATAAGGATGTCATCAATAAATACAATAACGAATTTATCAAGGAATGGTTTGCAAACGCGGTTCATGAGGTCCATAAACACCCGGCTATATTTGTTAACCTGAAGGGCATAACCAAAAATTCGAAATGTCCAGATCGAGTACGGAAAATGGTTTTAGGAATGTCTTCTTCGCGAACATGCAATTGATGGTAACCCGATCGAAGATCGATTTTGAAGAACAAGTTGCGCCTTGAAGTTGATCGAATTGGTCGTCGATTCTTGGCAAGGGATAACGATTTTTGATAGTGATTTTGTTAAGCTCTCGGTAATCGATGCACGTACAAAACGAACCATCCTTCTTTTTCACGAAGAGAACGAGAGCGCCACAAGGAGAAGATCTTGGACGAATGAAGCCTTTATCGGAAAGTTCTTCGAGTTGGTTTGATAATTCTTGCATTTCTGACGGGGCTAGACGATAAGGAGCCTTGGCCACTGATGTGCTAAAAGTAGTCAAATAATTATTAACTAAATTACGCTAATCTAAGTAATACTCTAGACTCTTTAAACGACTAAACTACTGACCGGCAAGTGAACCGATCGACTCTAGTATAGCTAAGTAATTCCGGATATCTAACCCACGAAACTCTTTAAATTACGTATATTAACTAATTAGACTCGACTAACTGGCACGACTATTTATTTATTATTATTAAAGGGTGGGTTTAAACTATATTATATTAAACTAATAAAATAAACTAATTAATAAAACACAATTAATGAAACACAAGACAAACAAGTTTGACTGATTCAGATGATGATGAAAAATCACCTAGGCTAGAATCCCCAAAGTTTCAGCTAACAATTAATTGGAAAATGCTTGTTATGGAACCGGGATCATAAAATAGTCACTTAAAAGAAAACCCGAACAGGACCCCTGACCCTTATCAAGAAGACACCTATGGATTTCTCTTAAGTTTTTAAAAACACCAATTTTAATATTAGACTTCCTTACGGTTATCTAATTAATTATGATAGAGTACCTTTATGATGAAATCCTACCTTACAGCGCGAAAATCGAAGGTAATTTGACGAACTTAATTGACTCGCTAGACAATATCAATTAATCAAACCTAGACGGACTTCTTACGAAAAACTAAATCTAGCAATCTCAATCAACAAAGATCTATCAATAACCTATCACCTTACAGCTTTCTAGATTAGCAGCACACTTTTATTCGTTTGACTAATAATATTATTTCTATGATCTTATTCGAATTCAATTATAAACTAGTCAAAAACACACAGTAGATGACCTAACAAAATCCTATCATATGAAACAATGACCAAGAATTTTGTGGAATAATAAAACTAGATCAACCAAAACCAAGTACACATATGCATCAATCAAATAAGCCAAACAATTTATTAAATCATAAAACCATAACGAAAAGCAAATTCCAAATAAAATAAAACTTCAAACAATTGTTCATCACAAGCCTAGATAGTCTAATAAGTTTAGCCTAACATCTTAAAATCAAATAAATAAAAATAATTAAGTTCAACAACCAAGCTCATAATAAAATATTAAATTCAAACCGAACTATGATGATGCTTCGTTGAGTAGGTGTAGAACCAAACGTTATATGCTCGAACCAAAAGCTTTCTCTTTTCTTTTAAAAATCCTTTTTGCGATGGACTCTTCCAACTTGCTCCAGCCGCTAAAAGTCTCTAATTATCGGGTGTCACCCTCTTTGTTCAATAATTGGCCTTTTATAAAACAATTCTACCGACATAACAACTCCCTTCACTTGAGCTAATACAATCACGGCCCACATTTAAGTTTCTGCTAGCCAATTTAAATCACGGCCCAACTTCCTTTATATTTCTTTTCTCTCTCAATATTATTGGGTTAAAAACATTGTTTCCCCACGTGTGTTTAATGAAACCAACTTAACTTTCAAATGTCAGATGTCCCATATATCCATGCGCATACATGTGTTCAATTTAAATATGAACTCTTGATTTTGAAGCTAAACATCCAGCACTACATGAAAGATAAATAAATAATAAAAACTCAACAGTAGACATTAAGATTAAACCCAAACCAACGTGAAATGATTAATATCAAAAGTAATATTAATAGTAATAAAATATAATGTATACTCTATAATTGTTGATTTGTTTGTTGCTTTTAAGTTTAGTAAAAATACCCAAGTTTAGCTCATTATCTCTTAAAACATTAAAAATTCATAAATGAGCCAACTAATAATAATAATAACAAACAAAACATGGCTCAAAAATACTTAAAAGTATAGGAAATAGTTAGATAATAATATGTATATTTTAGACCACATCAGCCATGGGCATCGCGCACAAGATCGATACGGAATTCAATCGCACGAACGGGAGGAAGACCGGTGACATCATCGGAAAAGACATCGAGGAAATCACGAACAATGGAAATATCTTGGATTTTCCTTTCCTTTTTGTCTTTTGTCACCGTGAGAGCTAGAAACGGAACATACTTTTGGCATAAGTACTTTTGCGATTGAGCGCATGACATGAGATTAAGTCTTCTAGAAGTTGTGTTGCTGAAAACTTTAAGAATTTTACCGTTGACAAGCGGAATGCGAATGAATTTATCGAAACAAACGACTTCGACACGGTGCAACGATAACCAATCCATGCCTACTATGACATCGAAACTTCCCATTTGCATCGGGATGAGATCGATGGAGAATTTATGCTTGGAAAGGATGAGAGAACCAATCGCGGACAACGGAATTGATGGTAATAGAATTTCCATTGGCGACTTCAACGGGAAACGGTCGAGAAAGCTTAGTTCGAGGCATAGCAAGTTTCGACTCAAATTTCAAAGATATAAAAACTTCTATCGGCACCAGTATCAAATAAAATAGAAGCCATATGATAGTTCACCAAAAACATACCGTTCATGACATCGTTTTCCACTTAAGCTTGATTGGCATTCATCATAAAACCTCGCCCTTGATTACCATGGTTGACTTGAGGTGCTTGTTGGGGTGGTGGAGGTGGTGCTTGGATTGCTTGGATGAGTTGGATGAGTGGTGCATTGATTTGGGGAAGTTGGGGTTGGTAAGTTTGGACTTGGTAAGCTTGGGTTTGATAGTAGGGTACGGTCATGGTTAGCAAAGGTGAGGCGAGGGAAATTGTTGCGAAAATGGTTAGGATCTCCACAATTGAAGCAAGCTCGGGGTTGTTGGGGTTGGTTTTGTGGGTAGGGTGCATATCGGTTTTGGGAATTTTGGGTAAAGTTTCTTGGTTGGTTTGCTTGATTAGGTTGGTCAGGTTGGGTTCGTTGGGCGGATCGGCATGTGGTGTGGAGATGACCAAGTCGGTTACAAATAGTACAATGGCGACAAGGCATGTTTGGTGGGTGGTGAAGTTGACAAGTGTTGCATAGCGGGGCAGTACCGGTATAGGGTCTTCGGTTTGGTGGTGGAGCTTGAGTTTGTTGTTGAGGTTGGGTAATGGCAAAGTTTCGGTAGTTGGTTTTGGGTTTCTTGTTGTTATTGATGTTGTTGTTGTTGTTGTGACGGGATGAGTTGAAGTAGTTAATGGCTTGTGGTGCGGGTTCAACCTTGGCTTGCAGTGTGGGCTCGGGCTTGGCTTTCTCACTCGGTTTCTTGAGGGTTAGAGTACCCGCCGTCACATGATTTTCCGATAACGCACCGGCTAAAGTGATGGCGTCCTCAAGATTCACGGGTTTGCTACTCATGACAGAGTCCCGGATTTTCATAGGTAATCCCCCAATGTATTTATCAAGCTCGCACTCAGTCGGGGTAACCAAGTGAGGGACAAGAATGCTCAACTCGTGAAATCGGAGTGAATAAGCGGCGTTATCACCACTTTCTTGTTTTATGTTCCAAAATTCTTCCTCAAGCTTTTGGAGCTCGTGTTTGGGACATAATTTCTTCGTCATAAGTGCCTTGAGATCGGCCCATGGAAGAGCCATAGCCGTATCCGAACCTTGGAGGTTCATAACACTACCCCACCATGTTAGAGCGGTCTTTCTAAACATGCTTGAAGCGAAATTTGTCTTTTTCGCTTCGGGGCATTCGCTATGTCGAAACACACTCTCGATCGATTCGAACCATTGCAACAAGGTAGTCGCACAGTTGGTTCCAAGGAACTCGGACGGGTTGGCACTAGTAAATTGCTTATACAAGTATGATGCGGGTTTGGGTTCAACGGGTGCAACAACGGGTGCGGGTTGGGTAGCTTGGATTTGGGTTATGGGTTCGGGAATCACAGTGGCCATTTTTTTGGCGATGAAAGCAGCCATACGCCGGTTGGAGTTCTTGCGCGGTTGGTGTCTTAACGGAGGCATGCTAAAAATTATAAAGAAATGGAATAAGTTTTGGGTATAAAGAAATGAATACGAGGGTGTATAAAATAAGATTTCAATTTTTTTTTATTGTGAATCCTAGAGTTAGTAAGGAGAAGACGTTCATGTTAGATAAAAAGTAAAACTTTATATATAAATAACAAAACCGTAAACAAAGGCGGCGGAACATGACGAGGTGTAACGATTGCCCATAAGCGCATGACACACTATTTTAAAGCGACAATATTTAACAAACTCATTTCATTTCACAACATCGAAAATGTCACATAACAATATTCAAAGGATAGTCACAACAAAATACAACAAAATATAGCAAATCAGATATTGTTCATTTTTTTGCTAAATATCCTAAAGGTATCGATGTCGTTTTCTTCAACTCCACAATCAACCTAGATGCAAACCTGTAACATTTCATAAAATAAAGTTTATCAACACAAAGGTTGGTGAGCAAATCATAAGTTTGAGCATAATAGTATATAGTAAGAAAAGCCAAAAAACTTGTATACGAAACGATAAATAAACGCAATAACTTGGATAAATAGATAAAATCGCTAATGGAATTACGTTAGCGACACCTTGCTATAAGGGGATGCCAAATAGTCTAGGATTTTATAATTATCGTTAATTGCATTACGTTAACGACACCTTGCTATAAGGGGATGCCAAATAGACTAGGATTTTAGTGTTCCACCAACCAAAAGCGATAAACACATAGGCATATAATCATAGAACACCAAATCGAGCAATTATTTAAGTAAAGTATACAATAACGTTTGTGGTTTAAGACTCAAGTATAAAGCATTTAGTTTAGATAAGTATGAAATGTCACCCCAAAACAAAAGATGGAAAACGGGGTATGAAAGTATTCACGTTCAAGTAATAAACTTGAAAGATGATAATTTGGAGATTTGTCGGAACGACAATTTAACGAATAATACCTAAAAGGAAATAAGTCTTGAATTTAGAAAGGTTGTGTTGAAGATCTTTAAATAAAATAATTGTTGCGAAAGTAAACAATTAAAGTTCAAGGTTTAAAATGTAACTATTTGAGAATTTATAATAATAAGCCTTTAAAAATGTAGGTTTGCTCGAAACCGGATTAAAGTATCTAACCTTAATATTTACTTAACCTATGTTAAGTAATAAGGTGGGAAAAATGCAAAGATGCAAGTTCCTTTGGGATAAAAATACTAAAACGGGTCTTTAACGAGTGTTCGGGTTGTTGGTTCGGGTCTTGATAATTGGTCAAACCCAAAGTTAACTTTCCAAAATAATGAATCTTATGAGATAACTCAATAAAACTTATTAAGACTTAACCAAGTATGTAGTTCTATTGTTTTAGAACTAACAACGCACATTAAGCGTGTGTTCGGTTTTGTCGGTCCAAACTATGTTATGAGATCAAGTTGGATCCAACATTTCCAAGTACTTAAGAAAATAATTAAAATCAGTTTGTAAACTATTTTTAAAGAAATATATAAGTCTGATAGCTAAAAACACACTTGTGTGTCTTAAGCGAGTAAAAATCGGATTGGTTTGGTTTCCATCTCATAATACGTTCCTTGATGGTTTCCACATGACCAAATAACCAAGAACTTGTATAATAATGTACAAATGAAAATACTTAAGTTTTACAACCAAAAAGTTAACAACAAAGTCTTTAAACAAAAGTTTGGTTTACAGTCTAGAGCTATTTACGGTTAAACCGAAGCATAGACTCTTAGAACTCATAACCATTGAACTTGTTAATAAACTAAAATGAGCAGAAGTTAAGCATGAATAATATGTATAAACAAGTTATATAAGTATTTATATATCAAGGACACGAAGTCCTCCATGAAGCATTGCCTTACAAGGTCAGAAACCTCACCGACCGAAATTGGAGAAGTAACTACCAAAGGTAACAAGCGGTATTATATTATATATATATATATATATGTTGTGCCACCATAAACAAGTATTAATAAGACTACATAAGCTAATTAGAATGAAAGATTTAACTCAGTTTGACTTTTGGAAGTCAAACTTTCAAGAACACATAAATAAACAACCTTGGATCTTTGGTACTTGAGAGAGTTTTTGGAGTTGTAGTAGGGGAAAATGAAGGGAATTGGGGGTGTATATATAGGGTAATGTTGGTGGTCAAATATGGGTGTTAAACACAAGAGTTTTCATGCAAAAAAGATCAAAACAAAACACAAAACAACAAAAACCCGTAGCTGCAGCTGAGGCAGGTCACGCTACGCGACCATAGGCTCCCTCCCCCATCGCGTGGCGCGACGGGGTGCCCGCTGGTGGTTTTCCAAGTTTCAAAAATGGTAGATTTGGTCCCCGAAGTTCGTTTTAAGTGATTTTTACGCGTTTTAAGGACCGGAATAAATGTTTTCAAGACCCAACAAGTTTAAAACAATATTGTAACATAAAATTCATCATTTTGATTATATCATAGGTTTCGGTTTACAAAACAAGTCGGTTTACATAATAAAACAATATAAATACGAATACAAACAAGACCCGAAATTGATGAATGTCACAATAACTGTAACCGACCACCGACAAGTTTCTGTTAATCGGATTTTGCTTAAACAAACTATGGGTTGATTGTTCAGTTCGTTTAATTCGTTTCAATTAAGTTGTTATTTTGGTTAATGCCATGTGTCATGTTTTAACTAGTTCATAACATGTTCACCTTAACTTGATTCATTAGGATGACAAATGGATTGTTCGGGTGTTCGATATGCCCGTTTAACACTCAAGAAATTGATATTATGTACAACCACCTCAACGGTCATAATGCACATCGCGGTGTCCAGCTAAGGGGGAGGGCTCGGAGTCGTAATCCGGACTTGGTGCATGTGCAAGATATAGCTATTACTATTTTTGAAGAGTTTCCTGCTGAGCACACTACTGCTAAACCCTCTGCATCTTCTGTTGAACCCTCTGTTGGAAGTTTTTAGTGAAAGTGTGTGAACAAAGTCTTAATAAGGAAGTGGTAAAAGTTATCTCAAATCGGATTGTGAACAAAACATGAAGTGGTATATAAGGTAGAGCCTTTACCACTCAGTTGAATCTTTATGACATGTTTTACCACAAGTCCTACGCTCGCGCATGGGGGTGCAAAATTTGGGTTTCTGGAGTAGAAATTCATCATTATATGAATATTATTATTCTTTAATGGTCATCAATTAGAATTGATTATATTATTTATAATTCTTTGGTTATAAAACCATGACCAGTGCTTCAGTTTGAGACACACCAATACTCACTTCTTCTTCTTCCTCATTTCTGCAACAACATTGTTACAGTTTCGTTTCAGGCAAGTGATCGAGTTCGGCAGTGCTACGCTTCTGCTTTGAACCGGAGTACCCTGGGAACAAACCGCGAAAAGCCCGGTTCACTGTTTTGTTTATTTCTTTTTTTTTTTCTGGATTTTATTATACAAGATTTTAACACCCTATGCATCTTCTGCTGAACCCCAAGCATTTGAACCCTAATCTGAACCACTGTCACAATCTGCTGAATCTGATGAACCACAATCTGCCTTACCCCAAGCTGCTTCTTCTGACCCCCAAGTTGATGATATTGAACCTACTGGTGAACCTCAAGCTCTTCATGCTGAACCCTGTTATGAGGATGAAGAAGAGTGCATTATATACCAGCCATCAATGACCCGGTTTAATCCAAGTCTTGATCCCGCAATCATCAATTGGAAATGATTGGGATCAGATTTGATAGGTTAAGACATAAGTAAAAACATACATACCTCGTAAGTCGTGTATAAATAGATTTCCATGTTTTGTAACTAGAAACATTATGTTTTTTTTGGCTTATTCGTAGTATATTGGAAATAAAACTGCCTAATATTAAAACATTATGTTTTTTTTGGCTTATTCGTAGTATATTGGAAATAAAACTGCCTAATATTAGGGCCGATCATTTTGAATAAACCAGACCGATCCGGAAATAACCCGACCCGAGACCGGAATTCTAAAAAACGTTGACCGAGAACCGGACCGCATATGCCCCATTCGGTTTCTGCCGGTCTCGGTTCTTGCAATTCGGTTTTCGGGCTGTACCCGAGACCATGTTCAACGTGAAGAAAGAACAGAAGTAACTCATCGGAAAATAATTTTCTGGCCAAAAGCAATAGTGGAGTGGTAGAGACGTTGGACCCTTTGAAATTGTTGTCGTAGAGACTTCGAGATGAAATTAAAAGAGTGAAAAATGATAAGTCGGAGCTTATTCCGGCAACTAGTGGTGGTAGGTTATGAAACAAAGGAAGAAAGAAGATGATAGTTTCTTGCTGGGTTTCAAAATGTATAGTGAGTATTTGTATTGACAGCTACATGCGAAAGTGACATTCATATTAAACAAAATTGGTACTTTATTTTCTTTTTAAAATTAATTTTGTTATTCATTTTAAATAAAGAGTGTCAGGATTTTTGTTTTCGTACATATGATTTTTCTTCTTTTAGATTATTTTAATCGTTAAACAATTATAATGTAAATATCATTTTCCAGATCAAAATATTCCAAACCTAAAGAAAAAAGTCTTTACAACTAGTACTTTATTATATAAGAGTTGTATTTTGCTAACCACCACTTTAAAACTAGTATAACCTATCTGCATATATAATAGATATAACATATAACACTAGGGTTTTATCACATTTACAAGCCGTCGCAGAACCTAGAAAAAAGATAACATGAGAAGTGTGAAGATTATGGGAGTTTACCAGGCTCTAATTTGATAGAAAGATGATCAGATAAAAGATGAGAAGATCAATTCTCAACCCCTCCTCCACAAACCATCTTTTGTTCGGGTCAGTTCGGGTTTCAAACGTCCATAACCAAACCCGAGACCGTACCTGGAGTTTGCAAAAAATCAGAACCGACGATGACCGAATTACATCGGGTTAGGTTCGGTTTCGGTCTTTTTACGGGTTGGTTATCGGGTTTTTTCGATCTTACCCAAAATCTGCACACCCCTACCTAATATGATTTGGAAATAAACCTTATAGAAAGTTAGTCAAGAAATGTTAGTACACTAACATCTTGCTAATGTAATAAGATAACAGTTATAATCAACTCGTAAATATAGTATATCGCCAATAATGAGCTGCCATGATTTTGGTAAATATAGTCCCTATATTCACTAGATTGATATCAAGTAAATACGTTTCTAAATCATTTAGCAACGATTACCTTTAAATTCTTAAAATAGAAACATCTGTGACTTTTTTATATTGTATTTTTGTTTTAAAAAATATCAGCATAATAACAAACGTCTTGTTACATTTACTATGAGTATCATATTGCTATATAAAAATTTAAAAAAAAACTAGTGGGTTTTTTATAAATTGTGTTTTACCAAATTATGATTTACTAAATTGTGTTACATAATTGTGTTTTTAGTTGTGTATTCTCCATTGTGTTTTCTTCATAATGTTTAAAAACACGATTGATGGAGATAGTGACCGTTTGGCAACCATTTTCCGATGACTTTTCCGGCGACTTCCCGTCAAACTTTTTCGGTGAATTTTATTATGGCGACTATGCTGGCCAACTTTCCGGCTAGGTGGCGGCGGTGGGCGATAGAGTGATGGTGGTGGTTGTAGAAGGTGGGTTGAGATGTAAGTGGGTTTTGCGATGAAAGAGGTGGACTAAAATACCCGCATTCCTAACATTTCTAAGAAAATGAAACTTCTTAAATGAACTCGCCCCATTTTTTATAATATTAAATTTGTAATAACCAATCTAACATTTTAATTTTATTGTTTATGCTTAACTCGCTTTGTTAATGGTTTGCTTTTATAAAGTATTGTTTTAGCTATAACAACATATCTAACTTGTATTTCATTGGCATTATCATAATAAATGTAACAACTCGTGTTTTTGTTTATTATATTAACATTCATTACCGACTCGTTTTCGTTTTCAGGTAAATTAATCAATAAAATATTTAAATCATTTTTTTTCTTTATTTATTATTGTAACTTTGTTAAATATACAAAATCAACCCTAAAACTTAAGTTTTAACCCTTTTGTATCCACACCTAAAGTTTTTAGGGACCATTTTGCAAATCTGTCCAAATATTATATTAAAATCCAAGCCCAAACCCATATCCAGACCCGTATCCAAGATTTCAAACCCGTTTATAATCCAACCCATAACACGTTTGATTTCGTACACCTTAATCTTCGTATTATACTTGAAATTGATTCACAAGATCGTTTGTATTGCCTATTACGAGCTATGTCGACAAAGTAATTTAGGAATAAGATCAAAATCGATGTTGTTGTTCAAAATAAGTAAATCGTCTTTACAAATATTGCATTATACCATTTAGAACATATAACAATTCAATTAAACGTGTACACATACTCCTGCAACCTTTGCAAACTTTATCCCCAAAGTAATTGCATTATACTTGTTTGTTAATAGCAATTCAAGTTCAAGCTTTATCCGTTCGTTTCTCGTTCAATTAAACCATCGATTTGTTACATTCTCATTTTTACAGTTACTCGAGTTACGAAGCGGAAAAAGGTCCCAATTTAATATGTTTTACTATAATATTATAAAGACTTCAATATTATAAAGACTTCAAGTTATACAAATACATGTCTACAAAACGAACTTAATAACTCATTACCCACACATGTGGTTTTACACGTATCCAAATGACTTTTTATAAAACAATTTTGTTTAAACGGATCTGAGACCTAACACGAGCCTTCGTACCACGAAGCTTTATCTCTGATAATTTCACACGACATGAGCACTAATTACTTGGTTCTCTTGTACCGTCTCAATTAATTGTCCACCATACATAATCTTCAATCTTTTCCTCTTTTCGAGGCATCAATCTTCATGCTCCCATTAAAAATCCGAGTTAGAATACAAGCTTTATTTGAGGCATCACACATCATAATTAGTATTTATGATACATAATATGTATATAAACCAACTTACTAAACCAAAATTACAAAATATGAAGATTCCAAGTTTGTCTCGTATCATATCCACACTATGAACAATCTCCTTGCAAATTCTACAACCATTAAACTCACCAACGAGTCATACAATTATAACCATACTAGTTGTATTACTTGTAACTGAAGAGGTATGTACCCGCCTCAACACCGAGCAAGGCGGGTCAACCCACAAGATAAAGACATTATGAAGGCACAAAGCCAAAACATATGCGCATGGCGCATACAAAACATGCTCAGGCATCATATGCCCAGGCACACATATGCTCGCGCATCACATATGCGCGCGGCGCATCAGCGCGCGGCGCATATCACATGCCCGTGCATATCACATATGCTCGCGCATCACATATGCGCGCAGCGCATCAGCGCGCGGCGCATATCACATGCTCGTGCATATCACATCTGCGCATGAAATATCTGCGCGTGAGAATAAAGAGAAGACCTCGCGCATCCTCAGGGTGGGCGCATATCATACGTGCACATAATCAACCTCGTCCTTATCCAAATCAGGATTAGGGCAACCTTGAGTGTGCACATCAGACAACCTTCCAGAAGGCATCTTTTTAAGGAGTAAGAATATGCTGATGTTGACAGCTGCCAAATGAAAGGTCGACAACTCAGCATGACACATGTGTTACCACGTGATTACAACCAACGAGAAAGCGCCAGGTGTCCCAGAGGACACGTGGCGCAGTGCGATTGGAGGAGGCCAACGAGGTTGAGCCCAATCAGTGGAAACCCTAGCATTATAAATACAGCATCAACTCCACTTTGATGACACATTCATACTCAATCATTGATAGTTACAGGCAGGGATATCACATTCAATCATATTGAATTACATTCACTCACAATCAGTTACAGAAAAACACACAGTCTCATAATCAGAGGGTATTCAGCTATTCAGCAATACTCTGGAGACTCCCTTACACACATTATCATCTTCTCCACAATATACTGATTCTCACGCCGGAGGGTTACCCCAAAGAGGACCCCTCTGTCCCTTTCTGAGGGTAAGTAACGGCGCTGTTCATTTTGTAGGTGGAAGAGCACGGATCCAGAAGAACCATCGGTGAAATAGTATAATCACACCCGAGGAAAGTAGATCTGCTACCAGTGAGTAGATCCACGTTTCTTCATTGGCGCCATCCACTGTTACAAACGGCAATCAGATCTCATCAGATCTATAAAAAAAAAAAATCAATCACCATGGTTTCTGGCGTTCGTAACGTTGATCAAGCTCTGGAGGATATTGAACGTGAGGGTGTTAACGACGGACAGCAGGTTCTGAGGGTTCCGCGTGATTCTACGCGTACCACCAGCAACCGTCCCTTCGTCACAACCCCTCACGGCCAGACTGAAACTCCTCCAGACGATCTCACGTTACAAAATATGGCCGGCGCGAAACTGAAAGGACCAATGGGTCCAGAAGAAGAAACAAATGATCCCAATGAATGGCTCATAAACGGGCAGCGGCGTCTGATGGAAAAGTACAATGAAATGGTCAAGCAGAAGAAGCTAGCCGACCAAACACAAAGGCAAGCTTTTGATAAGCAGACTACAAAAAGACCGCGCGCGCCGGAAGAAGGACATTCTGTTCACACTGCACACACTGAGTTCAGTGATGAAGAAGTGCATAGCATGAGGAAGACACGGGATACTCATGCAGGAGGCTCACAGCTCCGCGCGCCTGTGAACATGGCGCCTGGAGCCAGAGCAGATCTGGATCTGCACATGCCGTACAGCCCACCGGTTAGAGGGCAAGTGGACGTAACCACGCCCTACAGACCAGCCATCCTGGTAAAACACTCAAAGTTTACTGCGCGCATCGCGCAGGCTCCCATCCAGCACAAGACCAAGATGCCAAGTGGTCTGGGCAAATATGATGGCACAACAGATCCAGATGACTTTTTACAAGGTTTCTATAACACGGGAAACCTAGAGAGCTGGACGATGCCAACATGGTGTCATATGTTTGCTCGCTGCCTCACGGGCGCAGCGCGGGTATGGTTAGAGAGCTTGCCGACAGGGCAAATTGATGGGTTCGAGGAACTATTAGAAAAGTTCCAAGCCCACTTCGTACAGCAGCGCAGGCACACGCGCGATCCTGATGACATCATGCACTGCGTACGCAGGAATGATGAGACGATTGAAGATTACATCACTCGCTTCAATCAGGAGTCTTTGGCAATCGGAGGTATAACCGAGCAACTCCTGCGCGTGGCCTTTATACAAGGCGCGCGCAGTGATCAATTACGAAGAGCTCTCGTGAGCAAAGATGGCATGCCCACCACGTGGGCCAAGTTAATGGAGGCATCGCGAGTTTTCGCGAGAAATGAAAAACAGATTGCCCAAGATAGGGCAAGAGAAAGAGCGCATCAGGCTGAATCACCGCGCAGCAAAGAGAAGAGGGCCAAACAGAACTCTGTATGGTCCAGGTTGCAGCCAACAAGTTTTTCTTCCGCGGAAAAACAAGCGCAACCAAGCTCACCCCAGCCCCAAAAAGATGTTCATAATCGCGGGGATGGTGACAAGAGGGAGGGCGGCAGAGATCCTAGCAGACCTCTGCCAAGAATATGGATACCCCTCACTAAAACACCTTCACAGGTGTTAAGTACTGAGAATGTCCAATTCAAGCCCCCCAAGCAACTACACTACAAGGGACCGCAAAACAGTGGCAAATATTGTGAATTTCACAGGTCCCCGGGCCACAACACCGACGCATGCCATCATTTAAAGGATGCGATCGAGAAGGATGTAAAGTCAGGCAGGCTGGCTCACTTGGTGAAAAACCAAAGAATAGAAGATGAGCAACCGGAAGGAGCCTCTGCCAGCAAGAAATACAAAAGAATCTGTGTGGCTGAGGGGGGACGACAAGGGCAGACGTCAAAAAAGAGAAGCGCGCAAATCCATGGGGATTGGCGCGAGCAGCAAGTCATCTTCCCAAGAATCAGGGGAGGCCCTTCAATAAGCAGTCCTCTCGTCATCACCACACACATTGCTCATTACGAAGTGTCAAAAGTCCTGGTGGACACTGGAAGCGAATCTGACATTATGTATGAGCAATGTTTCAGAAAGTTAGACCCGGCAGACCAAGCGCGGCTCGAAATTGTGAACGCACCAATCTGTGGTGTTTCAAATGAAATCATCCATCCCCTAGGCCAGATTCAGTTTGAATTAACTATGGGGGATGATGAGCACAAGCGAGCCGAAGTTGTCAACTTCTTGGTCTTGCCCACCACGTCATGCCACAATATGATCCTGGGTAGGGGAACGATTGCCCAATTTAATGCTGTACCGTCGCCAGCGCACGGCGCATTGGGGTTCCCTACACAAACAGGCGTAACATTTGTTTACCGCGATCATTTGTGCGCAGTGACAAGTACGCCGCGGGAAGGGAGAATGAAACTTCCAATGGCGGACAATGCGCCAGAGAAGTGGATTTTAAACCCAAAATTCCCAGAGCAAACGGTCACAATTGGCGCTACCATTTCAGACGAAACGAGATTGAGAATGAAAAGGTTGCTCACAAAATACACGTCGGTTTTCGCGTGGCAGCACTCCGATATGACGGGGGTCCCGCGAAACCTGGCGCAACATTCTCTTAACACGTTCAAGTCGGTGGAGCCAATTGCTCAGAAAAAGAGAATCATGGGGGATGAAAAGGCGAAGGCCATGAATGAGCAAGTGGAGGACCTGTTGCGCGCAAACATCATCCGCCCGATCCGATACCAGACGTGGGTAGCCAATCCTGTGATGGTAAAGAAAACCAACGGGTCATGGAGGATGTGTATTGACTTCAAGGACCTCAACAAAGCATGTCCGAAAGACTGTTACCCCCCTCCCAAACATCGACGCAAAGGTGGACTCCGTGGCGCCATTCAAGTTCAAATGTTTCCTGGATGCCTACAAAGGCTATCACCAGATTCAAATGGCACCACAAGACGAAGACAAGACGGCTTTCAGGACCGACAAGGGTGTTTTTTGTTACACAAAAATGCCCTTTGGTCTAAAAAATGCGGGCGCCACCTATCAGAGACTTATGGATTCGGTTTTCAGTGAACAGATCGGAAGAAATCTAGAAGTCTATGTTGATGATTTGGTGATCAAGAGCAGGGAGGAGAGACAAATGCTCAAAGACATCGAGAAAACTCTTCAGCGCCTAACGGAAGTTAACATGAAGCTCAACCCGAGCAAATGTACTTTCGGCGCGGAAGAGGGGAAATTTCTTGGTGTAATGGTCACTAAGGATGGTTTCAAGGTGAACCCTGAAAAGGTGGAAGCCATCCTTGACATGCCTTCACCATCCACCATGAAAGAGGTTCAGAAGCTGAATGGTAGACTGGTGTCAATCAACAGGTTCCTAGCGAACCACGCCAGCAAATCTACTCCATTCGTTAACACTTTGAGGAACTGCTTGAAGAAGAGCCAATTCAAGTGGACGCCTGAGGCTGAGCAAGCATTCACTGAGATAAAAGAATGTCTCATAAAGCTGCCCGCGCTCACAGCTCCACTTCCTGGCGAAACCCTTACATTGTACTTGTCAGCTGGAGATCGCGCCATCGGCGCAGTATTATTGGTGGATCGCAAGGGGATCCAAACGCCAATCTACTATGTGAGTCGGGTGCTCACAGACCCTGAGACGCGCTATTCCATCATGGAAAAGTTAGTTTTGTCACTAACACACGCGTCGCGCAAGCTCCATAGATACTTCAATGGTCATCCTATTGAAGTTCTGACTGGTTACAACATCCAGCAAGTCTTGCGACGCCCTGCGCTCTCCGGAAGGCTGACAAAGTGGGCGCTGGAATTAGGTGAACACAAGATCACCTATAAGCCCCGTCCAGCAATAAAGGGTCAAGTTTTAGCGGATTTCATCACGGAAATCCCAGAGGGAAAGATTGAAGAAGCTCAGCGCGAGGTAGACCCTCCGCGAGCAAATGATGAAGAAGATGTTTGGAGGCTATTCACTGATGGAGCCTCCAACAGCGAAGGGTCCGGCGCAGGCCTCAAACTGGTGGACCCTGATAATCATGAATATACTTATGCTATTAGGTTGGACTTCAAGAGTACCAACAATGAGGCTGAGTATGAAGCCCTGCTGGCTGGTCTGCGCATTGCGCGCAAGTTTGGAGTTAGAAGGCTAGAGGCACATGTTGATTCTTACTTGGTAGCTGCTCAGGTCAACGGCCTTTATGACGCCAAGGAGAACACAATGCCTCTATATCTAGAGCAGGCAAAAAAGCTCGTCGAGCAGTTTGACTTCTTCAGAATCATACACATCTCGCGCAGCGAAAATAAGTCTGCTGACGCGTTGAGTAAGATGGCTTCAACTAATTTTGATCACTTTGGCAAAGATGTCAGGGTGGAAGTGATGAGCAACCCGTCAGTGCAAACGCAATCTGTTCTTGTAATTCATACAACCCCTTCATCCTGGATAACTCCAATAATGGAATTCCTGAAGGAGGGGAAGTTACCGGACGATCGCGCACAGGCGAGAAAGATAAGACACAAGGCGCAGAACTATGAACTACTTGATGGTACAGTATATCGGCGCTCTTATCTTGGACCGCTCATGAAATGCCTGGATGCTGAAGAAGCAAGCTATGTGATTAGGGAGATTCATGAAGGAATCTGCGGAATACACGCTGGTCCGCGCATGGTGGTTGCCAAGGCAATGAGCTCAGGCTACTATTGGCCAGGCATGTACTTGGATGCGCTAAAAGAAATCCAAAAATGCAAGGCATGTCAGAGCTACGCGCCAAACACCATGCGTCCAAAGAACAACCTGATTCCAGTGACCTCCGCATGGCCTTTCCACAAATGGGCCATTGATATTGTGGGGCCCCTGCCGCAAGCGCAAGGGCGAGTGAAATTTTTGGTAGTGGCAATAGACTATTTCACAAAATGGGTTGAAGCCAAGCCACTAGCAAAAATCACAGCTGAGGCGATGAGGCAATTTATCTGGAGCCACATCATTTGCCGTTTTGGCCTTCCTATGGAAATTGTGAGCGACAATGGCAAACAATTCACTGACAGGAAGATATCCAGCTGGCTCAAAGAATTGCACATCAACCAAATCTTCACTTCGGTCTACCACCCTCAGGGGAATGGCCAAGTGGAGCGCGCGAATCAAAGTTTGTTAAATGGGCTGAAGAAAAGGTTGGAGGGAGAATCCCATTCTTGGGTCGAAGAGTTACCTAATGTCCTGTGGGCGCACAGGACATTAAGCAAAACTAGCAATGGCGAATCCCCGTTCAGCCTAACCTATGGGACAGAGGCTATGATCCCAGCAGAAATTGGATGCCCATCCCATAGGGTACTCATGATGAGCAAGACTGATAACGAGCGCGAAAGAAGATTGGACCTCAACTTGCTTGAAGGGCGCAGAGAAGCGGCTATCATCAATGAAGCCAAATACAAGAAAAAGCTGGAAAAATATTATAATCAGCGCGTTAAAGAATGCCACTTCAAGAAAAATGATTTTGTCCTTCGAAACAATGAAGCTAGCCGCGCGATACCCCCAGGAAAAATGTCTCCCAATTGGGAGGGACCTTATCAAATTTCAGAAGATTTGGGGAAAGACGCGTACACTTTAAAAGATTTGAATGGAAAAAAGATACCGCGCGCGTGGAATGCGGCACAGCTTAGAAAATGCTTCATGTAAAAATTCAAATATGTAATCAAGGCTTTTAAGCCATCATGAATGATGATTCGCGCAATCTTTCAATATTTGTTCTATTACCTTTGCATACATGTTTCACACTTCCTTTATTAATTTGGAGCAATATGACAACACTATATTGACTTCAAAACAAAATAAAACGAAGTAAAACATACATGCGCGAGCCTTAGCTCAAACGCGTTAACGAGTCTTAACTCTAAAACGTCAGGGCCTTAGCCCAAACCTACGAGCCTTAGCTCAAACACGTTAATGAGTCTTAACTCTAAAACGTCAGGGCCTTAGCCCAAAACAAAGAGCCTTAGCTCAAAACACTCACAAACATCCATCTTACATCCCGCGCAGCCTGATCATAAAAATCCTTAAACACAACTAAGGCAAAGTACATGCCATATCATAGTTGTTAAGGTCTCAGGTCGAGGTCACGCTCGGAATCATAGTGGGTATCTGAGTAACACATGCTGACATGTAATGGCTAAAACTCATACTTCCATATAAAAACCGCGCGACAACGACGCGCGAAAAAGGAATTGTGAAAAGTTATCGCGCATGTCAGCATAAACAAGATACTGCGAAACCACTTACAAAATAGGACTATGGTTAAGTGAATAATTTCCTTACAACCTTGTTCTTATTTTAACGTACAAGCATATCTTATATCTATACAAGCAAACATGAAGAGATGATTGGAAATGCGCAAGATGTAAAAAAGAGAAAACAAGTTTCATTCCATAGCATTGAAATTTACAAGTATGATGAGTTACAAATTACAAGTATAAAAAAAAAAAAAATTATGAAATTTGATGAAGGGCTTCTCAAGTCTCCACGTCGACGTCAGCCACTTCATCACCCTCATCATCTCCCGCAGCATCTGGCGCGGCCTGCTCCTCATCTCCGAACTGACCATAGTCAAGTTCTTCCTCCTCATTGGAGTCTTCTATCACGACGGTGTCAGGAGCAGATTCTTTCGCAGCGCCAGAGCCGCTGGCAGGGGCAACATCCCCCGCGCCACCATCATCGCTACCAGCCCTCTCGCATTCATCGAGCAACTGCTTTAGCGCGCCGAGGTCGGGCTGGTCAGCAAGCGCAGCTATCTGCAAAATCATTGGAAAGTATTGAGTACAAAACACTTGGAAAAATTAGTCAAGTAAAGCTCATTAAGGTCAAGGTACCTGCATAAGGATGGGGATGGGAGTATTCATATACTTTTCCCCCACCGCGGCCATGTCCGCGCAGGCCGCGTCTCTCTTGTAAGGGTACTCGGATGGGTTCTTCTTCAGCATGCCATATTCATACCCATCCGTAAACCCTTCAGCTCGGCCCACCAAGCGCGCGGCGGCATTGCAGTCCATCACAAGGGCCTGAAACTCGGCGGAATATTTCATCGCCAAAGCGCAATGAGTCATGCCCTGTGACACCAGCCATTGGCGATCCTGCGCGAGGCCAGCAACAGACGTCTCGAGGGCAGGAACCTGGGAGTTTAATAACTCAACAGTTTCCTTGGTCTTTTTTAGCTCCTCCTTATCAGACGCTGCTGCCGCCAAAATTTTTTCTTTCTCCGCCTGCGCAGCACCAAGTGCTTCCTGGCTGGACGCCGCCGTCGCCAAGGCCTCATCTCTATCGGCCTGCGCGGCCGCCAACTCCCTCTTCAGGCGCGCAACCTCGCTCTCCAGTGATGATTTCTCAGTGATACTCTGGACGATAGCTTGGTCACGCGCCTCAGTCTGCTGTTCCAAGACACGCACTCTACGCGCGTACTTGGCAACTTCGGCCTCCGCCACCTGCCGCTTCTCCCGCGCAGCTTGGAGCTCATGCCCGCGCTTAATATAGGCGGTGTTGGCACTTGCTCGGTTTTCGCTGAGCTCCGCCTGGAGTTTCTCAGCTCGTGCGCGAGCATCAGAAAGGTTCCAGGCGGCCACCTTAGCCTCTCGCTGGGCTTCCACAAGAGCATCGCGTACTTTAATATAATCACGAAGAAGCTCCTGGGAGGCAGCAAAGAAAGCCGACCCAGCGAAAATATGGTCATTCAGCAAGTCCGCGCGGGTGCGCTCCTCCTGATACCTCCTTTCAGTAGGAGGCACGGCATGAGCCCAGAAGTCCTCGCATACGCCCAAGGATTGGAAGGAGCTGTCTTCATTAATACTCCATCTCGGGCGGTAAACGTGGTCATCTCCCTGCAAAACACAAGAAATGTTCTAAGTCATAAAACATACTTATATGGAGGTACGCGCGGCGGAGCAACAAATTAAAACATACCTGCGGGGATGAAGCAGAAAAGTCAGCGCCAGCCCCACCAGAAGTCTGCGCTGCGAACTCTTGTGGCATCGCAGGGCTGGCGCGGTCTCCCAAGGAGTCTTCAGCTTGAGCCCCCTCATCCTCCTCATCTTCTTCAATATGCCTCTTCTCCTGCGACCGGGAGGGCTCCAAACCAGTCTCGCGGGGAGGGCTGCGTGTAGGAGGAGGCGAGGGAGGTCTCGGCGCCGCCAGTTCGGAGCGCAATACGGTTTCCTGCTCCTTGGTAATCCCAAAAAGGGGAGACTCAGCAGCAGGAACAGAACCAGCGGCGCCGGCAACGGCGCCAGGAGTGTCACCAGCAACTTGTGCGCCAGCTACAACTCCTATGAACAAATCAACAAGGAAAAATGGTTTATGACTGAATCCAAAAGGAAAAATTCAGAAGACAAATGTGCAAAACTTACCTTGGCGCAATTCTGTTCGCGAGGCGAACATCGCCATAAAGTTCATTCTACCCTTTTCAGAGGGTAGAACAGGGGACTCCGAAGCAGCCCCCGGCGCAGCCTTAGCACCTTGTGGCGCCTGCGGCTGATCTGCTACCGTCGCCGGTTCTGCAAACATTCAAAGGAGCAAAGGTTTAATAACAATTCAACCAGATGAAGACAAGCAAAGTATACCTGTTGCAGGCGCGGCACTGTTTCTCTCTTCAGCCGCGCGAACGGAGGAGGTGACGCCACCATACCTCAAGTGGACAGGAGGTCTGCCCACTCTCACAGGCAGGGAAGCTAAAGAAACCTTGGTAGTAAACACCTGGGTTTCCTTAGGTCCCATAGTTTGAGCATGGGGATGAGCGACAGGGGTGTCATCTTTCTTTTGTTTCTTACTGGCCCCTGCGCCAGATTTCCCCTTAGCTTTGCGCTTTAGTAGGGGCGCCTCCTCTTCCTCTTCCGCGAGCTCTAGCTCGTAGTTTTCAAGCGCATCTGCAAAAACAAGCAACAGAACTGTTAACAAACTTGGGTATTCTAAAGGAATGAGCATAAGTGCGAAGGTTTACCAGGCGCGTCACTGTCAAAGTCAAAATCCAGATCCACTGGGATGAACATGTCATCGAAGCGATCTGGGAAACCAACCTCCCCAGCGCCAAGCGCGACGGAGCCACCCTCCACTTGATCATCATAAGCGGCAAGGATATAATCTTTGGTGACTGCGCAAAAACAAGTCAAGTGATATCAGCAAAAGAATTATGTTCGCGCAGAAAAAATAAATAAAGCAATGAAATAAACTTACACAATCCGTCGACTTGGATAACGGGCTCAAGCGCGCTGTCGGCCCATAGCTTACTCATGCCGACCCCCACCAGCGCCTCCTCGCAAATTTTCTTCGCGGGGGATGGTTCGGCGGTCAGTTTCTTAACCCAGGCGCCAGTTGGGTTCTTGAGGACACCCACATCCGCAGGCGCAGAAGAGATGGAGCGCATGGTCATACGGATGGGTATCACACCAGCCCTAATGTAGAAGAACCTCTCAGACCAGTCATGAAGGCTCTTGAATGAAACAGTGGAGCACTTCACCTTCTGACTGCGAGGAATAAAGGAGAACCAATTGTCTTGGATCTTGGCCTTATAAAAATACTGAAAGCGCCGAGGGGTAGGCTCCTCGCGCTGGGATTTGCATATGAACTCAAAGTGAGTCATGCGCACAAGTCCAAAAGGATGGACTTGGGATATATGAATCCCATAGAACTTCAGCAGTGCACCCACAAACCTTGTTATCGGGAGACGAAGGTTGCAGTGGGTGAAAAAGTGGCTATATAGGGATATATAGCCGGCAGGCGGGTCCGCCGCCGTGTGCCCGGCCCCAGGCAACATGCAGCCAAACAGGGGGAGAAAGCCCTGAGAGGCGATGAGGCTGTCGAGATTGGCCTGCTTCAATTTGCAGGGGATTTCATTCCACCTTTTGGTGGCCTTGGTCCTCCCTACTTCCTCCGATGTGGTCTCAACAACCCTCTTCCCCTTCCCCTTTTGTTTCAATGTCGACATCACCACAGATTTCACACGGCGTCATCGAGAGGCAATAGAGGTGATTGAGGGGCTAGACGAGTCTGAACTATCAGACATACAACTGCAGCAGCAGATAATCGAGGATTCGAATCGATGAATACACTCAAATCAGAATGTGAAAGGCAGAAAATCGAAAATTTGCAACAATGAAGATGAAGATAAAAATTTCCTAAGGGCCTGCTTTTATAGGCCCAGGAGAGAGAAAAGTGGTAACTGATGGTGTTTCACGCGCCCCCACTCGCAGGTGTAAGCCAACGAGGGCGCGGCACGTGTCCCTAACACTGTTGAGGGGATATAAAAACGTAACGGACCTGCCACGGAGCAGAGACGCGCCCCCACTCGCAGGTGCTAACCAATGCGAGCGCGACACGTGTTCAAGACAGCTGTGTGAGGGGACGTGAAAGGCAACTTTAGCACCTCGAGCACACGAAACGTCTGACATGTTTACGGCGCACGTCACCACCAACTAACCACGTGTTTGGACCCTTCGTTTTCAACCCTTCGTTTTCAACCAAATGGATAGAACTTCGCGCAACGATGGAAACAACCAATAAAACGACATAACCCCTTTAAAAGACCAAATCAGTAAGTCTAATATCCATCTTACCGCGCTCGCGCGAGATAAGACACACATTAGACTGGGGGGGCTTGAAGAGGTATGTACCCGCCTCAACACCGAGCAAGGCGGGTCAACCCACAAGATAAAGACATTATGAAGGCACAAAGCCAAAACATATGCGCATGGCGCATACAAAACATGCTCAGGCATCATATGCCCAGGCACACATATGCTCGCGCATCACATATGCGCGCGGCGCATCAGCGCGCGGCGCATATCACATGCCCGTGCATATCACATGCTCGTGCATATCACATCTGCGCATGAAATATCTGCGCGTGAGAATAAAGAGAAGACCTTGCGCATCCTCAGGGTGGGCGCATATCATACGTGCACATAATCAACCTCATCCTTATCCAAATCAGGATTAGGGCAACCTTGAGTGTGCACATCAGACAACCTTCCAGAAGGCATCTTTTTAAGGAGTAAGAATATGCTGATGTTGACAGCTGCCAAATGAAAGGTCGACAACTCAGCATGACACATGTGTTACCACGTGATTACAACCAACGAGAAAGCGCCAGGTGTCCCAGAGGACACGTGGCGCAGTGCGATTGGAGGAGGCCAACGAGGTTGAGCCCAATCAGTGGAAACCCTAGCATTATAAATACAGCATCAACTCCACTTTGATGACACATTCATACTCAATCATTGACAGTTACAGGCAGGGATATCACATTCAATCATATTGAATTACATTCACTCACAATCAGTTACAGAAAAACACACAGTCTCATAATCAGAGGGTATTCAGCTATTCAGCAATACTCTGGAGACTCCCTTACACACATTATCATCTTCTCCACAATATACTGATTCTCACGCCGGAGGGTTACCCCAAAGAGGACCCCTCTGTCCCTTTCTGAGGGGTAAGTAACGGCGCTGTTCATTTTGTAGGTGGAAGAGCACGGATCCCGAAGAACCATCGGTGAAATAGTATAATCACACCCGAGGAAAGTAGATCTGATACCAGTGAGTAGATCCACGTTTCTTCAGTAACAATTATACGAGTTAAATATGATGGGCCCAAACCCATTTAACAATGCCATTATTCTCATGTTTTCATTAACATAAACTTGTAATTAACTAAATGGGGTCATTGGTATTTCACCACTAATATACCAATTATAGTCATATAAGTGATAACCATTAGTACAAAAAGTACAAAAATATACTTAACTAACAGAAAAATACATATTTAGGGTTCCCTCCATATAAAATACGCCAAATGGGTTTTCGGTTGGTTTCTTATAATTTTACAACAACTATAAGGTTCAGTTTAAAAACAGATTTGTGCAGCTGTGGAAATCCAATGTTTACCCCTGCTTACATTAGGTAATTCATTTCAATCTTTAAATCCCAGTAAAATAGACTCATAGACCTTTCTATCGATATAAGATACGCCCTAATCGGACTTATGGTTAATTTTCTATGAGTTTTTAAATAACGGTTAAAATCTAGAAATAAGCTGAACTTTCAGCACTTTGGTATCTCAACCCATTGTCAGTTCACACCCCTTTTTCATGTGTTTAAACCACCGGGCTATCATCAAAACAATGTGAAGTTGTTACGACAAACCACTCTTCATATTTTAATGTGAAAACACCAAAAATACTAGTTGTAGGCTAGAATGACTTACTTTAATTTCAATATTGAAGAACATTTCTCAAACTAGTATCAAATTAACAATTTGGATGACCAAACAAGGAATCTTTGATACCATGCTTGCCAAATCAAGTACACTTTATGAATATAACTAGATGTAAGATTCACTTACCTCGGCTTTGCATGTCCTTTAATTCCCGAGTGCTATCCCACCTAAAGTCAACATACGAGGATAGATGTCAGTTCTTCATATTTAACATTCGTAATTGTAAACTAACCCCATGTCATTTCTCATATAAGTTACCTCTAAATAGATGTATTTAACAATGATCTATATATTTAACATTACACCCAAACGATTATTTCGATTTATGCCAATATTTTCATTGAGGCATTTTGACAAACACTTGACGTGTACCACCTTTTCCTTTTATTCTTCTTAAAAACAATCTTTACTTTTAACGTCCATTTACATTGTGTCATTGAACCATTCAACATCAAATGCATAACTGCATCATAATTCGATTAACGAATTCTACCATGCAAGTGTCATCTCTTAACCAGTATCATACAAGAAAACATATTTAATTATTCATCATATTAGGATCATGTGAGATGTTAATTCAATCAACACATGGTTAAATCAAGGGTGAGTTTACTTCTTGCATGTTCATAACCGATTCCTTATAGCATCTGTTTCGACGAGAGTAATTAAAATAAGATAAAATAAAAAACAAGATATACCCCTTTTTAAAAATAATCAAAAATCAAAAAATAAAGCAAATTTAATCACTCGGTTTTCTTATAATATTGACAAATCTTTTGGGATCAGATTTCAGTTTCGACAAAAACGCAGCATTTAAGAAAAGATCCGAACATGGAATCACATTAATTAAGATATTTTCACAAAGATTCATGTTCAGCGTTATTATGATATAAAGAAACAAGTTGATAGCAGGTATAATAGACTTAGCATGATTTTCATTGCATCAGTGATACTAGTTAGATTCAGTTAGGTATAAATCTTATATGGATATCACTCATGAACCTGTGATGCCTCATATCTCTTCTCAAAGCGTATTTGGCTTTCCCCAGATCACCCCAAGTTGATTCCAACCCCTAGTGCTTAATCAAAAGATTTTCTTTATATGAGTAAAAATATAAGCTTTAAGGTTGAATGTTCGACTTACAAGTCATCCGGACTTACATGTCTTTCATTCAGAGTGTTCAAAACAAATTTGAATGCTCCACCCTTGTAGTTCTAGTTTGACCCTTTAAGCTTTTAAAAAAATGAGTTTAATAACACAATAGTAAAGCACTTTTTTTTAATAAAACAATACAAAGGCATAATATTTTTGGAGATCAAGACACTAACGGGCTTGTATATGACTAGGTAATTACTTTTTTATCTATCATTCGGAGATATGTATATGGAGACATGCACATTTCTTCAAAAAAAATTTCCTGGTCCGCCACTGATTGTATCACAACACTAGCACAATCTAGAAAAGTTGCAGCCCACGATTACAAATAAGCTTTTGGTTAACATTAACCGTTACTTGTAATCTTTGACTTCTCGATAATATAATGTATGACCAAGATTCACGCATACCCTTACAACTTTTCAGTGGCTTAAAAATCTGTCTTTTTTAGCATCAAAACACCTGGTAAGCGACATTGGAATACAAATTAGGCTTAGATAATAATCGTTTAAAGAACACATATCTTGAAATGCTACAAAACAAGACTTAAAACCTCCCATATCAACAGCAATCTACGTAGTGTCGCAAAATAATATCGTTAACATTCGAACCAACCCACAACAACAATAATGCAAGAGTTTTTGAGAAACAAAAATGAGTATTTGGATTTTAACAACTTGCCTATATTAGGAACTTGGATTTGGGATTCTGAAGGGATATATTCCCACCTCCCTTAACATTTTTTTTATGATATACTATATGCATATAAAAATAGAATATATATATATATATATATATATATTAAAAGTGAAATAATCCGAGACGAGCCGACTTAGCTTCATATCAAACCATATCGAGTGAGCTTTTTGAACAACCAGAAGAAAGGAGTAGTGCAGAGATGGGGTAAACCAGATAAAGAGAATTTGGCCGAGGTATATCAACTATAAGTTTGATTGATTTGAATACGTATCAAGATCAATATAAGAAAGTAGGCATATTTTTTTAACTTATGTAAGTTGCCCATTTAAAGAATTGTTTAATATGTTTTATTGACTTCTACATTAACGCAACATTGATTTGTACATTATAATCCACATATCAATATCGAATAAGATTTACATCGAAAAGTCGATAAAAATAAGCGTGTCGTAACATAAATTCGGTTTTCTTAATCACATAAATAAATAAACTTTCAAATACATGGGTGAAGATGAGGGGCTAAACTTATAGTACTATTTTTTTTAAAGAACTCATGTTCACGTGGAACATATTTTCTAATGGACAAGTTTGTTCCTATCTTACGAATATTGTATTTTACTTAAAATCTAACGTCTTGTTTTAATTTTGCCAATGACTCCTCAAGTGGATTCGATCCCATGGAGAGTCGGGTTAAGAAGCCGGCACCAACCTGAAAATATCGGAATACCATCCCCCGGATTGGAGGTTTTTTTTCGGGAATTGGGAAGTTGGAGCCAGATTACGCTGGCGTGTGTGATTCCTTCAAACCGGGACAAAATGGGACGACGGCGTGCCATATGGGAAAAGTTGGATAAAAAAACTAATTGATGTTACACATATGTGGCATACGAGATAAAATAAGAAAAACGAGACAAAAT
Source organism: Bidens hawaiensis (assembly GCF_021521415.1). Classification (NCBI taxonomy): domain Eukaryota; kingdom Viridiplantae; phylum Streptophyta; class Magnoliopsida; order Asterales; family Asteraceae; genus Bidens; species Bidens hawaiensis. The sequence goes on from NW_027506116.1 coordinate 101,910, forward strand.
GGGATGACTCCCCATGCTCTAAGGTACAATAAACTAGGTATAAACCTAAAGGACATTTGTTTATAATTTACTCTTTTTAGACTTCTTTATTTCTTTTGAACATAATTTTCTTTGATTTATCTATAATCATCGAAAAACAAACATCAAACCGTTAAATCAGGCCGACTGTGATCCAACCAACCAATCCGACCAGTTCAGTTCGTCTATTTCTTAACCATAATTAAGCATTTCAACACAAAACTTTTGTCAAAACCGGTTAAATCAGTCTATAAATAAAAGATAGTATTTGTTAGAACCAATATATGAATTGTATCATATGGTTTCGACTTAATGCGTGTCATGGTCAAAGAAAGATACATCAATCCACTGGTAACCCAACAAGTAATTAGAATTAGGAGTGCGCACGCTTCGGGTTGGTTCGTTTATTAGCCTAAACTGAAACAGAGATCATCAGTTAATTTATTTTATGAAACAATCGGTTTATGTTCAATCGATTTGATTTAGTCGGTTAGGCTTTCAGTTTGGTTAATAACTAAAACAAAACTTGGGCTAGATATTTTCTTAGAAATACAAGAGATTGAGGTATAAATACATGAAATGGATGTATAATATCGTGATTTGGAGGTATGAATACATGAAATTGAGGTATACACGCTAAAATATATATGAAAACTAGGTTAGGTACCTGTGTAAAACACGGGTTAAAATAAATAAATTTATTTAAATAATAACACAGTATGAAATATAAAAAATATTTTCAACATATATAAAGATATAATATATGGTATAATAAATTACCCAATACACAATATGGAAATAAAAAGTTGAAAATTCGTAAATCCTTAAATATTTCTTTGTATACAATATTTGTAATTTTATTTGTAACTTTATCCTCCATATTAAAATTAGTAGTTTTGTTTTTTATTTCAACACTGGATAAGGAAACAAATAATTGACTATGTGTTAAAACAGGTTGTCTAAAAAACAAACAAACTATCTAAAGCGATTGGCCGTAGCTTTTAAAAGTCTTCATTGCAAACGTAAAGTGAAAAATTTCTTCTTTGAATTTTGAATATTATTTATCTATTAACGTGAAAATAATAACTAATACAATATATTTATATAAAACAAAATAATATATTGATATTAATTTTTTAAACCAAGAACTCTTTATTAAAAAGAAAAATAAAATAAAATATAAAACTATTAATAAGAAAAAGAAATATATGTTTACGAGAGAGAGAGAGAGAAATTTTGTATGGATCACTCATGTGTAATGACATATGACGTTAAGAAACTCGTGTCGAACACTGGTAGAATAAATAAATTTATTTAAATAATAACATAATATGAAATATAAAAAAATGTTCAAAAGATATAAAGATATAGTATATGGTAGAATAAATTACACATTACACAATATAAAGATAAAAAGTTGTTGAAATTTGTAAATCTCTAAATATTTTTCTGTATACAATATCTGTAATTTAATTTATAATTTTAACCTTCATATCAAAATTAATAGTTTCACTTTGTTTTTGCTTTCAACTTTAGAAAATGAAACAAATAACTTACCATGCATTAAAATAGTTTGTCTAAAAAACAAATCAACCATCTATAGTGATTGGTCTTAGGTTTTATTAATCTTCATTATAAAACAAACATAAAGTGAAAATTTCCTTCTTTAAAAATAAATATTTTATCTAAATCAACGTGAAATCGTTACTTATAAATGCTTAATACAAATAACTAATATAATATATTTATATAAAACTAAATAATATATTTATGTTGGTATTATTTTTTTTAAATCAAAAAGTAATAATTAAAAAGAGAAAATAATAGATTAAAAATAAAAAAAGTTAAATGTAATATTATTAATAAGAAAGAAGAATGTAATTAATATGAGAGAGAGGTGGGAAAATTTTGTAAACATACATCTTGTGTGATGCCATGTGGCATTAAAAAACCTTTATTTATAATATGGTATAGATATGAATGGTTTGGTTTAGTTAACCGAGAGTACAAAAATACCGTTAATTGATTTTCGGTTAATTTTTGACTTGGTTTCGTCGGTTTTTTCGTTCGGCTTCAATTAACGGTTAAGTTGTTTCCCACCCTTACAAGTAATACATAACTTGATTGTGGATTCTCATGGTATTGCTCTTTTGTTTCTAGAATGACGAAACCCCCTTATCTTATTGATTACTTTCTTAAAATTATAATTATGTCATAATATATATATATATATATATATATATATATATATATATATATATATATTTAAAACTAACTTTACTCCCTCTCCTGTTATTACTATTCATTTTTTTACAACTATCCATGCTTTATGTAACTACTTTCATATCATGCAATATATGAAATTAATCCTAAATTATTTAATAAACAATATTAAATAACTCACGTGATTGGACTACATAACGACATATGATTGGCACACATAAGCTTGATGTATAAGTTTCCATTCCAATTGTACATACTTTCTATTTTCTCTTTCCTATGTTATAACAAGTATACCGAAACCGTTTCTTTTTTCTCTTTCCTTTTTTATAACGAGTATATCGAAACCGACTGAGTCACCATCCACCCGCAACGCATAAAATGTATATACATATATTTGTTTTTGTACTTATTATCTAAAACTAATTACACTGTGGTTTACCTAAATTACGGGCCCACTATTTTGATACGACTTAATGGTTCCGTTGCAACGCACGGGTCCAATATACTAGTTGTATTCAAAAACTTAAAACAAAATTTAGATTGGATTTTAATTCAAAGTACAGAATACAATTAAGCATAATCAAATCCATACTAATATTTCGGTTTTAAGCGGTTCAGTTAATTAAGTTATTAGAAAAAGTGTGTTAAACATGGGTCATAAAGCATTTGGTCAATTCAAGCCCATTTAAGTTAATAAATACACAACTTTTATGATACCATTATGGTTACCAATGGTTATGATACCATGACAAATTAAAATAAAGAGAATCAAATAATTAGTATTAATGTAAGTAATTCTATATAATTCTGAATGAATACATAATGGCAAATCATAGTCAGTCCCAAAGGAGTTATTCAACTGCTAATAACAGTAAGTCACTTCACAAAACTAACTCACCCGACGACAACCGTTGACTTGGTTGACTATCTCTAAAACACCTAATGTTTGTAAGCAAGCATATTTGCAACATATACATTGAATGTGCCAACCAAAATGCTACTCAAAACACCTTTTAGCACTTAACAGAAGGCACTTGCAAGCTCACAAAATCAGTCTATGTACTTGAAAAGGTCAACTGTCTGGTTAGTTGACCGATGGTTCACCAGTGGCAGGCCGGTTATGAAGTGATGCAAACAATTACGGGTTTGACCTTATATGAGGGGCTGCAAAGCGTACTCCTGACCCGCCTAAACTGTGTCCGGGGATATGTGTGGTGGGACCACCGGTCAAACACAGGTTCGTGGGCCGAATTAATGCAGATGGAGGGATTGTAAGAATGTTAAGCGCGCTAGTTTCTGTAATGAAAAGAAACAAAACAATAATTAAATAATGTTCTTAAAAGCAATCAAGTTATATTATATTAGATATCTTTTTGTGTTTTCTTTAGAATAGGAGTATCCTGACAATGTTGTGACAAAATCTCAGCAAGAAGTTTATTGACATTAACAAGCTTCTCATACTCTTCAAGAACCGTATCTTCTTTTGTTAAACACGTCTTTGAGTCATGAATCAATCCGCCATACTTCTTACGGATCTCTGAAATCTCCTTTTCACATTCAGAAAGTAGCATTGACTCCTGCATATAAACAACATCAATATATCATCCTATAATCCATCAATTAATAATAATAATAATAATAATATAAGTACAAGAAAACAAAAACCTTTTCTTGATGTGATTTCTCAATTTTCTCTCGCTCCTTTTGAATTCTTTCGATTTCTGTTTCAAGAGTATGTGGCTGCGGTTGATCGGTTTGACTTTGTTGACCTTCATTTGTTCCGGGATTCAAAGCAATTGAAGGTGTAGCAGTCTCACATGCTTGATGAGTGCCAAAAGGTGTATGTGTCCCTGTATGAAATAACAATAAAAATGATCAAATATATGATATGAAGGTTACTTAATATTAATAAATATAACTGTCGTACCCATCCATTTTCTTCCCACACTCTTAACCAACTTTCTTCTACTCCTCGGCTTTGATCTTACAAAAGAAGGAGAGGTTGCATTTGCATCTTCAATCATGTTTCGGGTTGACTTTGGAACTCTCCGAAACAATCTGTTACATAACTTTTCCGGTCCAGGTTGACTTTCTTTGACCAACTTATTCCAAAACACAGAATGTCTGTTATCGATCAAGTAATCATCAATAGATAAACTTTCTTTTGTAAGGTTTTCAGTTTCACCATATAACAAGATACTTTCAACAGAAGTGACAACTCGCGATATGATTGAACGCTTTGTGGGGCCCGGTTTGACACTCGTGTTCCTCAACAAGAATGACATCTCATGAACCAAATCATCTATAAACGACTGATGTCTGGTGTCGGTGCAGCTTTGGAGCTTACTGAATAAGTAAGAGGCGCCCCATCCTAGCAGCCGCTGGCAAGCTCTCCATCGAAAATAATAGTCAACAGGTGTACCTTGGTTTGACAAAATCAATGCTTTCTCTTCAACAGTGAATGCTGAATAGAACCTGAAAACATGTAACTGGTCACGATGCGGATCAATGGTGATCCTCTTGAGAGCTCTTATGTCAGTTGACGGGTTGCAGTCGCTGTTGAATAATATGACCGCATCGAGGCGTGAAAGCCGAATACTTGAATGGCAAGCGCGGTAATCACACAAGCAAATGAAACATTCACTCTCTGCATTGTTGAACTTTTCTAATGATTCCTTTTTCTTTGCAGGTGCATAATTAACAGTAATCACTGGGATATGGATATATGCATTCTCGCCAAATCTTCGATGAACAAGGTCATCCAAAAAATGCCCGGTTGATATCTTCTCTGCATTAACTGCAGACTGCCAATCAACAAAAGAAATTCTTTAAATAAAAAAAATATATGTATGGTGAGTATGTAATAACTAAAATACATTAAAAAATATAGTTACATGAAACAGAACGAGTGCTCTCAAACCGCATTGTTTAATCTCTAGCAGCAGCTTGTCAAGAACTTGAAATTTGCCACTGACATTGATTTCAGCAGCCAATGGATCATCATCAATCAAAGAACCTTCTTTCGAAGAATTACGCAAAGCGGGGTCCGCAAGAAACGGGTGATCACAGCACTGCAAAAATAATTATTAAACAGATTAATAATAAGCACTTACCAAACAGAATGCGACACATTACCAAAAAAAGAGAACCTTTTGAATTTGGGTGAGAATGTCACGGAGTGGAGATTTTCTTGAAGATGAGGAGAGTGCGTCCGAATTTGAAGCTAAAATTGAACAATATTGTTCGATTTGCATTGAAGAAAGATGAACCGGGACCCAATACTCGTCAAGATCAGGGGTGCTGAATGTGCACTCGAATGCTATAAACGGCGACAGTCGTTCTTTTAATGTGTTAATATCATTGTTCATTTCCATGTCAGCATCAACAGTTTGTATCTTTTGATTTTTGCAGTCAACGAGTGAAAGGATATTTCGGTAGCTTTGCAGGATATCCTGAACAGTTGACTGAAATCAAAAAATGTAAAAAACAAAGGCTGCAGCACGCAGTAGTGGCGGGCCCGCAGGTCAAAATGGGCTGGGCCAGGTTGATCCGCATGCATTTGTTGAGATTGAATGCACTGAAGACTAAGCATGGACTCAAGTTGACTTTCAGCCCGTTTGACTTGTTTCCCTTTTTATCTATCTTCTATATTATATTTTGACCCGCATACATTTGTTGAGAATTATTAATGCACTAAAGACAGACTTAAGTTGGCTTTCAGCCCGTTTGACCAATTTGACTTTTTCCCTTTTTTAGCTATTTTTTTATTATTATGGGCCCACATACATATGTTGAGAATTAGTGGACTAAAGACAGGCTTAAGTTGCCTTTCAGCCCGTTTGACCAATTTGACCCGTTTCCCTTTTGACCTGTTTGAAATAAAAGAAAGGTGAGAAAACATACCTCCGACTCGCCAGTAACTGTTAACAGTTTCATATCAGCCATAAGCTTCTGAAATTTGTTTAAATGTGTTGAATATACGAAGCATTGGCTCTCATCAATCACTAACAATTCCCACTTGGTATTACTAAGCATTTTCAACTCCAAGTCCTGCAAAATAACAAAATGAATATAATTTCCACACGATAAATTTGAGTCAGTTTCATATAATATCAAGAATTAAGTACCTCAGCAATGGCATCTAGAGAAGATAAAACGACTTGAGATTCTGAATCTCTAATGGTGATAATATAGTGACCACCTTTGTATGTCACAACCGACTTTGGCCACTTTGAAAACTCGGTTTCCCACAATGAAACAGCACTGGAAGAAGCTGATATTATTAGAATAGGCCTCATCGTGTTATCCAACAACGATGATACAAAAGACACCACCTTAACTACCCGCTCCTGCAATATCCATTAATTAATGTTTTATTTATTAAAATAATTATTATCTTTTGACGGGAAAATAAACCAAAAATCTCACCGGCCCGTCAAAGATAACAGCATTTTGACCTCTGTTCTGGTGTTTAAGAAGCTTGTTAACATAAGGAATAATATGATCATGTCTTTCGGTTGAGACCTCGAACTGATTATCAGCTAACTCACTGCTGCCTGTTGTGTATGTAATTAATGGCCATCAGTAAATATTAACACTAAATGACATTAATTAGAAAAAGACTACACAAGAAAATTAAACTGTCTTAATGTAGAGCTAAATAAACAGAACACACACCAGATTGGATCTTGTCTTTTGTAGCAGACTGAAGAACACTCGCTCCACATCCTTGTTCATAACATAATCTACAAACAAACAGTTTTATAAAACATGAATAATTAAATATTAATGTATGAACAAATATGTCATTAACATAATCACCTCTGTTTTTTACGCGAACAAGGTTCCGCAGTAGGCATGTCATTAACATCATTCCACACTTTCACCTTTTTCCTAAGAATTTAAAACAACTTTATAAAACATGAATAATTGATATTAATGTATGAACAAATATGTCATTAGCCAAATCACCTGTGTTTATTATGCCTGGTACCCAAACAAGATCCAACAGCAGGTGTGTCATTTACATAATTTGACACTTTCACTTTTTTTCTCCGAACTTGAAACAACTTTTTATAAAAATGTGAGTTTAACTTCTTTTGTTTCAAACTTTCCTTCTCATAACTCTTGATATTGATCGTATCGCGCTCTTTAGGAACGGGCCGTTTCCCACTTTTTTTCCTCTCTATCAAATCCATAAGTTTTTGTCGTTTCTTCGCCTTCGAAAGACTCGTATACGACTCGTCTGCGTTCGTCTTCAGGGGCATTTTCGTCATTCACATTAAGTCTTCTTCAACCTGCACAAGTTAAAGATTGTGCTACATATTTTTCATGATCAAAACAAAAACACTATAAACACACAAAATCCTTTTAAGCACTAAATTAACACATTAAGACAAACAATATATGTGTATCTAATATGTATGAATGTGTAAATCACACAAAAGTTTATAAAACAGGGGTATTTTTGTCATTTATTATGTCTTCTTCAACTTAGTGTGCTCTAAAATTCATGATCAACATAAACACAAAACTAGGGGTGTGCCCACAACCGCGAGACCAGACCATGACCCATTTAGTGGTATTCTCAGGACCCCGGACCCGACCCTATTGTATATAATCGGGTCTGATCAGTTCGGGTCTCACGGGTATGTATTGCGGGTCTTCCCAGTTAATGGTCAGACACACGAGGCCCGACCTGGACCCGTGTAAAGGTATTCTTAGGACCCTATTGTAAATAATTTGGTCTTATCCGGGTCGGGTCTCATGGGTCTTACCCGGTTTATGCTCAGCCATACACAAAACCATTTAATGCCCTAAATTAACACATACAGAAAAAGAATATATGCATGTGTATCTATCAATCTATTCAAGTATGAATGTTGTAGATGACACAAAAGTTGAAAACACAACCGGGGTAATTTTGTCATTTTTGGTATAAAAATTGACAAAGAGCACCATTGTGTTGAGTAGACAGTGACCCAACACAATGGTGGTTGTCATATAACACAAAAAAAATGTATGTATGTATAAACTCACACAAAAATCTTATAAAAAAAGCTTGAAATCACACAAAAAACACTCTGTTTTAACCAGTAAGAAGTAGAAGAACAGCAGAGAAGAAAATGTTTTTTGGATGTATTTATGAAATGAAATGAACAAGTATTAATCTATTAATATTATGAAAATGAAAGCTGGATGGCCATGATTACGTACGGAAGGAATAATTACACCTGCAATTGTTGTTTATAATGTTTTGTCCTTACTCTAATATTAATTTGAGTTTTTTAATGGATAGATATAGTGGTGTCTCTTTTATTTATGGTATGTTAATTTTCCATTGCCATTTTGTGTATTTAACTAGGGGTGTAAATGAGGAAGTCGCCGGTAATTTACTCGAGATTGGCTTGTAAGAAACTCAAGGCCTAAAACTAAACTTGTTTTATAAACGAGTCTGAGCCCCAGCTTGCAAGCCTAAATGATATCATGCTTGATTTAGTTTTTCTTTTGTCTGCGTATTTTATTTAATAAATACTATTACATATATACACAGTTATGAAAACAATAACTAAATAATATTTATTAAGTTATATACAAAATTATAGATAAAAAATATATCTCAAAATGATTATTAAATATATATAACTTGATTTATAGTAAATAAGTCGATTCTGAGCATACTGATTCTTAGTCAAGTTGAGTAAAAAGACGAAATATAGAAAGAGAGAATAAATGAAAGGATCTTAAGAAATTACTTGGTAGTTTCATGGGGAGAGAAGAAATAATGTTAGGAAATTACTTGATAGTTTCATAGATAGAAAAAATGAAATGATGTTAGAAAATTACTTGATAGTTTCATAGAGAAGGAGAGAGACAAGAAATGAAAGAATGTTAGGAAATTACTTGTTAGTTTCGGGGTTTTTTAGCTTTTAAATACTTTTATTGATTCTTTAATTGTTGGGGTGAAAATGTGAATTTAAAGTTTTATATAGACAAGGCAAGAATTCTACCATTTTTGGTACCAAAACTTTGCTTTTTGTGCTCTCTGTTTTCACATTGTTTTTATAGCAAGTGTGTTCACCATTATCATATGATGTTAATAATTAAAGACCCAGTTATAAACATTTATAGGGTTCTTTAAAAAAAGTTAAGTGGTCCTCTCTAAAATGGGGCATGAATATGGAGCGGGGCGGGAAGCTGCTACGAGCAAGCCCGAGAACACCACCTCCTGGTCTTTTGTGAGATGAAGTTCACGAAAGAAGTGGGATGCAAAGATGCATACTTTGCATTTTTTAAGGTGTTCATCAGATAACGGATTATTCGGTTCGGATTCATCATCTTTTGTGTTTGTTAGAATTGAGAGCAACGGTCAAAGGGTTAAAAGGGTTAAGTTCATCAGGAGTGACAATGGAACGGAGTTCAAGAATTATGAAATGGAGATCTTCTGCCTTCAGAAAGGGATTGAGCACCAGTACAGCGCTCCGTATACTCCGCAACAGAATGGAGTGGCTGAGAGGAAGAATAGAACGTTAATTGAAGGAGCCAGAACTATGCTGGCTGATTCGAAGCTTCCTGTGGTGTTCTGGGCTGAAGCTGTTGCTACAGCCTGTTATATCCTGAATAGAGTCTTGACTGTTAAAAGACTTAATAAAACGTGTTATGAGCTTATGCATGGGAGGAAGCCCAACTTGAGTGGTCTTGAACCATTCGGGTCCCCTTGTTCGATTTTAAAGACAAATTCTAAATTTGGTGAAGTAGCCGATGAAGGAATCTTAGTCGGTTATGTTGTTGGGACTCCCAACAGACGTGTCTTTAATACATCGACCGGCAAGGTTGAGGTGGTGTGTAACACCGATATCACAAGTTACAAACCGCCAAAACCAAGCAACGGACCTGCTGAGTTTTTTGACTATGATAGACTTTTTAAGTCTTTTAACATACCTTATTTGGATAGTGCAGAAATATAAGAAAGAGTTGCTACGAAGACGATCCTTGATGAGGAAGACAATCTAGTGCAAAGACAGCTGTTTGATAAATGTCAACCTTCCTCATCAAATGCTATCGATACCCCTGCTGCCTCTCCTGAAGAAGAATTTTTCAATCCGTTTCACTCTCAGCAAGGAACAACCATTGACGAGCTCTCTTCTAACTTGGAAGACAATTTGCATGTCGGTTCGGTTCCGACCACGAGAATTCATAAAGATCACCCTTTGGAGAATGTGATTGGTGATGTGTCCTCCGGTGTACAAACAAGACGTAGCTTGAATGAGCACACTTGTGTTTACACAAGCATTAAGGAGACAGGCATAATCAACGAATGCTTGTACACCTGCTTTATCAACCAGATTGAACCAAAGAATTATCAAATGGCTCTAAAGGACAGCTCGTGGGTCGAAGCCATGCAAGAAGAGCTGTCTCAATTCAAGAAAATGGAAGTTTGGACTTTGGTTGAAAAACCAAAGAATGTGCATGCGATAGGCACAAAATGGGTTTTTAAGTGCAAAGAGAGATGAGAAAGGGATTATTATAAGAAACAAGGCGAGGCTAGTCGTTAAAGGTTTTAATCAACAAGAGGGGATTGATTATCGCTCCTGTGGCAAGATTGGAAGCCATTATATTGTTTTTGGCATTTGCTGCTTATAAGAAGATGAAGGTATTTCAGTTAGACGTGAAAAGTGCGTTCCTAAATGGGAAAGTTGATGAGGTTGTGTACGTTGAGCAACCTCCGGGTTTTCCTGACCCAGACTTTCCAGACCACGTGTACAAGTTAAGCAAGGTGTTGTATGGACTACATCAGGCACCTCGTGCCTGGTACTCAACCTTATCAGATTACTTGCTTGAAAATGGGTTTGAAAGAGGGAAGATAGATAGCACGTTGTTCTTCAAGAGAGAAGGAAGCGACTTCCTGCTGGTGCAAGTCTACGTGGATGACATTATCTTTGCTGCATCAAAAGTCTCCATGTGTCAGGAGTTTGAGGCCGTCATGAAGAAAAGGTTTGAAATGAGTGCTATGGGTGAACAAACTTTCTTTTTAGGATTGCAGGTTGATCAGAAGAAGGATGGGATGTTCATTCATCAGACCAAGTATGTCCATGATGTGCTCAAACGCTTCAAGATGGAGGACAGCACTCCATATGAAACTCCAGTCTACGTCAATCACAAATTGGGTGCTGATTCAGATAACGATGCAGACGTGGACCCAACCCAATATCGGGCTATTATAGGTTCTTTAATGTACTTAACTGCTTCTAGGCCTGATATAATGTTTGTTGTTTGTCTTTGTGCACGCTTTCAGGCAAACCCAAAAGAATCTCATTTGAAGGGTGCGAAGAGGATACTGCGGTATCTCAAGGGCAAGCCGAAGCTGGGGTTGTGGTACCCGAGAGGAGGAGACTTGGAGCTAGTCGCTTACACAGATTCTGATTATGGAGGGTGCAATCAGAGTCGGAAATCTACAACTGGTGGATGTCAGTTTCTTGGTGGCAGATTGGTGTCGTGGCAATGCAAGAAGCAGACTTCAGTCGCAATTTCAACCTGTGAAGCAGAATACATGGTAGCATCCAACTGCTGCTCCCAGGTTCTTTGGATTCAACAACAGTTGCGCGACTATGGTCTGAATTTCTCACTTACTCCTATTTGCATTGATAACATAGCTGCTATCTCAGTAACTAACAATCCCGTGAAGCACAGTAAAACTAAACATATTGACATACGTCATCATTTTATACGGGATTGTGCTGAGAAGAAGCTGATTAAGCTCGAAAAGGTTGATACGTTAGATAATTTCGCTGACTTATTCACGAAAGCGTTTGACAAAACTAGATTTCAAAACCTTGTTGAGCTGAATGGGATGATCAATCCCGAGTAACCATGCTTGGTGTTTTTGATTAAAAAAAATATATATATATACGTCACTATCGGTTAGAATTATGTCGGTTGCCTCAGTTTGAAGGACATGTCCTAGGATATGTTTGGTTCTCATTTCTACTTGTAGAATATGAGGATAGCCATTAACCAGATGACTGAAAGTGACCAGGGCGGTTTATGATGAGTTTTCATTCTTTCGCTGAAAATTAGTCGATCATACTTAGTTAGAAGGACACATACTAGTATGTGGTCGGTCCAGCTGATCCATTGGATCTTCGGGATAGCCGTTAACCTGAAGACTTTGATCTGGTCGGGGCGATAGAAGTTAAATTTTTCTTTTCGAGAAATGAAATTATTTTTCAAGTCTACTACTTCGTAAGAAGTTCTGTTACTATGTTTTAACTAGAAAATTGATCCAACCTTGGAAAATGATAGATTTACTGATTCTGTGTGCTTAACTAGTGAAGTTATTAGGCTTAAAAGGCTTTAGAACAGTCATTGTATGTAATGATAGCTTTTTATGGTGCGTAAAAGTAGATGTGATACAAACTAAATCTACTCGATTTTACGTGGAAACTCCTTAAGAGTTTTGCATGTCTTCATATATATCTTTCCGAATGATAGGCAGAAAAGCAATTACCCAGTCATACACGAGCCCGTAAGTGTTCTGATTCCCGTAAAGATAGTGTGTGAAGAAACTGCAGTGATCCAGATTCGGGACTTGCAGTTGTTTACTACTCTGAAGTCTATGTAAATGTTTATTGTAAAATAAAAAAAAAAAAAAAAAAACCTTATGAGTTATTGAAACATTCTAGAGCTGACAATGTCAAGACTTCTCAATCATGGAGTAAGAAAGAGAACGGGAAGCAGATGAAGAGTACTTACAAACTTAATCAGACACTATGGGTTGAAGTCAATTCGGGGTGACTTGGGGAAAGCCAAATACGCTTTGAGAATAGATAGGAGGCATCATAATCTCTGAGTTGTTGCCCACTTAATTTTTGAGCTTAATTGAACTTAACTCGTATCACAGAAACGATGAAAACCATCTTAAGTTATTTACCTGCTTACAACCTGTTTCTTTATGTCATAATACAGCTGAACACGGATCTGTGTGACAGTCACGAAATTAGTATGATTCCTGTTCGGATCTTTTCTAAAACATGGTAGTCCCTGTCGAGACTGAAATTTGATCCCGTGTACCTTTATTTTAAAAGTTTTTTTACTTTTGTAATTGTTTGATTTTATACCTGGTTACTTGGTCTTGATCGTATCATTTAACGCTTTAAAGGATGTTTTTAAAACTTTCTTGAAAATTATTAAAATTGTAGGGGTTTGTTTTGTAAATACAGGCGAACTTGTCCATAACTTCGCCTGGAATAGGCGAAGTTGTCGATAACTTCGCCTGTACTAACTATGACCCGATATAAAGGAATTTAAAGGTCAAACTCTTTCATTAATTCAAACTTCAGCGAACTTATACTCCGACACTTTAGCGAAGTTATCGATCTAAATCATCTGTTATTTTTTACCTCGATTCAAATCAGATTAAAGGTGTGTAGGGTTTAGATTATCATATTATCAATGTTTTTGAGGTTGATCATCGGTCGTTTCGACTCGATTATCGACCTCGTCTTTCGAAACCTTAAACACCCGATTTCAAACGTGTTTTTACGTGATAGTAAACTACTTGAACGCCTAAAACTTCACAAAATCATGTATTTCGGAATCCTCGATCTCCGAAATCATCATCTACACGTCGTTCAAAATCCCTAACTGTTGCCGATTCATATTCAGACGAACTTATAGGTTAAGCGAAGTTATCCGTAACTTCGCCTAAGGTTTAACTTCGCCTGATAATGAATTATGCAACAGTATATGAGGCGATGTTGTGGTTAGGCGAAGTTATCATTAACTTCGCCTGGACCTTTTACTTAAAAGTTAATAGACGAAGTTACAGTTGAAGCGAAGTTGTTTACCAACTTCGCCCCACCTTTAACTTCGCCTATACAGAATAATCACAACTTCGCTCATGGTAACAGGCGAACTTGTGGTTTGCCTTGACGGTCATATAACTTGATCTGTTTGTTGCAGATATGGCTGCTGTTGCTGGAGCAGGTGGTGCAGGCGGTGATGACGGAGGTGATCAACAAAGACAGTTCTTCCCGGGTCACAACATGTATATCACCTTAGACCCGGAAGCGAGCGGAGTTGATGATTTCTGCGAAATCATCACCTTCCTTTTACGCTCGAGGATATTCCACGCCATTACGACAACTCTGCCGATTTCCTTGCCCAACATTGAGGATTTCTGGCAGACGGTGGAATATGACTGCCGCGTCGACCCCCGGTGATGCGTGCAACGGTAAATGGTCAGAATGTTCAGTTCTCGTCTGAACAAATCCGGGTGGCTTTGCAATTCGGAGAGGAGACGAGGGACGACCCGACAGAGTTTGTTGCTCCGTTCCGTGATGGAGCATTTCTACGAATGGGATATTCTGGTCCCTTGGGGGATACACAAAGAAGGAAAGGTTTCTTGCTCGATCAGTGGCGCTTCCTCATGCACGTAATGATTGTCTGCATGTCAGGGAGGAAGGCGGGCACTGATGGGATGGGCGCGACCTTGCAGTCGGCGATGACTGCTCTGACTTATAACAAGCGTTACAGCTTGAGTCAGATGGTCTTCTATGAGATTGATCGACAGCGAAGGGCGATGGGGCGTGAGAGATTCATCATGTATCCAAGATTTCTCCAAATGATCTTGAATCATGTTGCTCCCACGTTGCCTCAACGTCGCCCTATCAGATACGTGGAGAGTGTGAACAAGCGTATCTTTTCTCAATGTAGAACTTCGAGTGCTAGAAGCAAGCCTGAACTGCGTCCTAGGCATACTCCACTGTTTGGGTATTTAATCAACCCGGAGTATGTTCCTGCTAATGGGGACGAGTTTAGAGATCCTCAAACACAACAGGCGGGAGCACCTCAAACCGTACCTGCTGCGCCTGTTGTGTCAGCTGAAGAAGAGGTAGACCTTGACGCTGCTTTTGGCGGCCAAGGATTTTTTGACATGGACCGAGTTGATCTTCAAGAAAATATACAGGTCTCGGTTCCACAAAGTACAGGAGTAAATGTACTAGAGCAGCTACGACGGTGGATGACTCAGATTTTGATGATGTAATGGATGAGGCAAGACGTATGATGGTGACTCAAGAGAGGACGTATGGGAAGAGAAAGAGGACAGATGACGACAGTGAGTCAGAAGAAGAAGAAGACATTCATAAGTTGATCAGACGTTCAAGAAGGGACAGGACAGGTGCAGGTAGGGGAGCTGGTGAGAGCTCTAGAGTCATACGTTTCGCTCCGCCCGCACTGTCCGGTATGTCAATTGTCCCTACACCATTACAGGTCACAAGGCCAAGCGCCACGGACGTTCCCGTGGTGGCTACATCATCATCTGTTGGCCTCCCATCCATCACACTCCAGCTGACGACTCCAGATATTGTATCATTGCCGCCTCCAACGCTTACTCCATCGGAGGTTGTTGCACAGGTTATTGAGTCGACAGTGGTTCACACTGCAGGGTTGTCGGTCACGATACCACCTGCGGTTACGTCCACAGCTACTTCTGATGTCCTGGTTTCATTCGAAATCCCTCCTCAGTATACTCAAGACATATCTCACATGAGGTTCGATTTCGATGCAACCCTATCAGACTCGGAAAGAATAGCTGCATTAGAGCGGGTCGTGGCAGAGCAATCTAGGATATATCTTATCCAGACCCAGGCTATTCAGCGCCTAGTAGCAGAAAATCAACTACAGTCGTCCCTCCTGGTTGAACATGGAAAAATTATAGATGCTATGAAGGAGTTCTCGGCATCTCAGGGGGAGACGAGCTGTAAAGGCGACGAGCTCAGGACAAAGAAGAAGAATGACAGAGACGATGATCCCAATGCATCGAAAGGTGCAGGTGGTGAGTTGCCAAGAACTACTCAAGCTCTTGGGACAACCACAGCTCAGGGGGAGTCTGTAGGTGCAGCTGGCGGTTCTGGTGGTGATGAGGTGGTGATGGTAGATGACGAGGAGATGGGAGATGATGTGATCGATGCCTTGAAGGAGTTGGATGATGATATGTTAGATGTTGATGATGTGTGTGACGATGATGTGCTGCCATTAGAAGAAATTGAGAAGATTGGTGCACAGATAGTGATAGAAGATGATGTTGAAGAAGGTGAAATTGTAGAGGAGAATGTTGAACACGAGCTTCCAACCGTTGAGAAGTCGAATGTATGTGAAGATACAGTAGTTGATGATACAGAATGGGAGGAGCAGCCTAGATGGAAGGAAGGCTATGCTCATTGGTTTATCAAAACGAAGAAGCCAGTGGTACCTACAATGTTCAAGAAAAGTTATAATATTAAAGGGTACGCTGAGTCAAAGAAAGGCATTATCTGTTGGTTATATGATGAACAGCTAAAAGTGTTCGTGGTGAAAAGATATGATGGGATCCAATACTTTAAGAGGACGTTGAGATCTCTAAATACCTTACCTGAGTGTGAGGTAAAGGATTTGGCCAGACTGGGGTTGATTAATAGAAGTGAAGATAGTATGGAAAGAAAGTATTAAAGAGAAAAAGTTTGAGTTGTTAAAACCACAGAAAGGGAAATTAGTTGAAGATACTGAAAGAGGAATGAGAGCAGATGGCAAACCTTGGATGGTGATGAAATATAAGCCGATTCGGTGTTTGAAAGAGGTTCCAATGAAGACTATGCCTCAAGATGTGCTAAAAGATCTGAAATGGTGGTATGTGGATTGCCAGACTGCTGAAGCCGTGATGGAAGACGAAGACGAAAAAGAAGTGCTAAGAGTGTATGATCCGATGCATCTTGTTAATTTATCTAAAGCTGATCTGCAGGTGTTAAACGAGAAGAAGATATTCTATATTCCTGCTTGGAAAGGCGAAGCGAGGAAATATCAGCGAGTAGTCACGGTCAGTGTAAGAGAGGGAGTGCATGCATGAAGATTACAAGACAAGTGCTTAAAGATAAAGATATGAAGCTACTGCCAAGGGGGAGTCTGTTGGTGCATAATGTCAGTAGTTCATAGTCTAGTGTCTGTAATCCAGTCTGTAATGTTAATTGTGTTTTGTTTATGTTTAAGCGAAGTTACTGACGAGTTCGCTTATCAGGCGAACTTGTTAGTCAAGCGAAGTTAGCAACAACTTCGCCTGAACATATCAGGCGAAGTTTTCGTGTATTTATACGTTAGGTCATGGCTTGTTTAGAGGTTGCTGAAGGTAATTGTATACAGACATGTGTGAGTTGAGAGACGTGAGAACCAGAGAGTATTGAGTCTGTATTCAGTGATTATATCACGTGTTTCGGTTATAATATAACGTGTGTTCGTTTATTCGTATCGTGTGTTTGTTTGATTCGTGTTCTACGCTCGTAACAACCTACGCAGGGATTCCGCACCTGTGTAGATCGAGATATCCCGTGCAGATCCATCCAGGGAACCTACAGTAAACAATCTGCGACGCAACGAAACGCAGGAGCGAGTCCAACTAAGATGTAGAAGCCCATCAGTTAATGATATGATACCACTCAAGTATAGTGACCTCTCAAAAATAACAGGAGCGACGCAACGCAACGCAGGGGCTAAGGGTGATTTCCGGCGGAACAAAGAAACCTCTTTTTTTGTTTCCAACATCCCATATGGGGTGTCTAAGTCGGATTTGTGGAGTGTCTTTAGAGAAAAAGGTAGCATGTCAGATGCTTACGTGGCTAAGAAGAAGGATCTGGGGGATATGCGTTCGGTTTCATCAGATTTAAAGGAGTGTCTAACGCGGAGGCGTTTGTGGAAGAGTTGAAAGGAATGAAGCTCTTTGGAGCTGTATTGTCTATCTCCGTCGCTCTCTACGATAGGCGGGGCATGCTTATGAATGACAAGAGGCGAACTCCTACATCGCAGGGTGTGCCGGTGAGGGAGGGTGGGAATGGAGTGGGGAGAAACTCTTATAAGCAACCGGGTGTGTCGTATAAGGCAGTTGTGGAGAAAGGGGGGTAAAGCTCGGCCGTCTTGCCTAAAAAGGAAATCTCGTTGGAGTGCCCCGGTCTGAGCTATCCTTCCCAAATTATTGGGAGAGCAGTTGTTGGGGTGGCTAAAGGCGTTCAAGCTCTGTGTCAAGTTAGATTGATGCTAAACGATGCCGGCTTTACGGACGCAGCTCTCTCTTATCTGGGAGGGTTGAAGGCTATGTTTGTTTTCAAAGACCGATCTCGTGCGATTTCGTTTCTGGAAAATAAAAGTATTATTTGGAAGAAATTCCTTTCTGAGGCTTTTGTTTGGAATGATCAAGACATTTTGTTTGATCGTATTGCAGGCCTAAAGGTGACAGGTTTGCCGTTGATGTTGCGGGATAATACGTCGTATGACAAAATCGGAGAATTGTTTGGTTCCACGGTTTGTTCGTCAAATTTCTCGTGGCAAAGTTCGGACAACTCCTCTGGGGATTGTTTTGTCCTTACGTCTTCCGGTGGTAGGATTGAGGAAGAAATTGTTGTTAAGTGGAATGGGAAAGATTACCCAGTGTGGGTCGTGGAGGAAATGAAGTCTTGGGTGCCTAGCTTTTTCGGGGTATCGGAAACTCAGAGCTCGGGTAATTCGGCGTGGGATGAGTCTACCACGAACAATATGGAGGTGGAGACTGAAGAGGGGAATTTGTGCCTCTTTCGCTGGTTGGCGTCGACGGTGGTGAGATGCCGGAGATAGCTCTTGTAGACGAGGTTCTTGTGGGAGATGACAGGTCGAAGGTTAGGTCGGCGGGCGTGCATTAGGTGCAGCCTTTAATGTGCATGGGGAATATGGGTGCAATAAATGTGGAGGCTCAAAATGATTTTTTATCGGATGATGTGGGTCCAAAGGAGACTTGTGGTCTTTTTGGATTTGGGCAGGAATTAGGAGCTGGGCCTACCCCTGCTTCTAGGAAAAGAGGTAGAAGATGTAGAAGCCCATCAGTTGAAAGCCCAACAGATGTGCAATCAGGAGAGGACGGGGGTGTTTCTGTTTTACCATTCCCAAACCTGGATCACGTACTTGATGAGATGGAGGTTGGTGATAAAATCGATGAACGGGTGGTTCAAGGCGTGATAGATTCAGGGGTGTTGTCTTCTCCGGTTGTTGATCGTATAAACGGGGGT
Source organism: Bidens hawaiensis (assembly GCF_021521415.1). Classification (NCBI taxonomy): domain Eukaryota; kingdom Viridiplantae; phylum Streptophyta; class Magnoliopsida; order Asterales; family Asteraceae; genus Bidens; species Bidens hawaiensis. The sequence continues at coordinate 121,214 of NW_027506116.1, forward strand.
GAAGTTGTCACTGGTGTAGACCCAACTGATGCCCTAGATGTGGAAGTGTTTGCCACAGTTCGAACCGGGGCGGAAATGGGGCGGGATTGGAAGAGTTTGGTGATCTCGTTAGAACGGTTATCATTGGTGAGGGCGGTTTTTCTGTTTCCTCATGAATTTTTTATCCGTAAATATTAGAGGGGTGGGCGAAGTCAGAAAAGCCGACTGGATTCGTGGTTTAAAAACGTGCCACGGCGTTCATTTTGTAGCCATTCAGGAAACAAAGAGGAGTTGTATATCGTCTTTCTTGGTTAATAGGTTTTGGGGGAGATCAGTTTTTGAGTTTGACTCGGTGGATGCGATTGGTAGGTCGGGTGGGGTGCTTAGCATTTGGGATCCATCTATTTTTTGCAGAACGGGATTCGTAAAACACCAGAGGTTTATGGTGACGTGCGGGCTTATTCGGCCGTTGGGTTGTCTTGTTAATATTTTTAATGTCTACGCGCCAAACGACTCGGGAGAGAGGAGGAGGCTTTTGGCAAGATATGTTGATGGTGAGGGGGTCGGTTACCGGTTTGTGCTCTTTCTTGGGGACTTTAATGAAGTGCGCTACCCCGAAGATAGGCTGAACTCTGAGTTTGTTGCTTCGAACGCGGCCGCGTTTAATGAGTTTATTGAAAACGCGGGCTTGGAAGAATATCTAATGGGAGGTGGTGTGTTCACGTACATATCCGACAAATGTGATAAGTTTAGTAAACTTGACCGGGCGTTGGTATGCAAGGATTTTATGAGTGTCTGGCCTCTCGCCTCGTTGACCCTTTTGTCCAAAGAGTATTTGGATCACAGACCATTGCTTCTGTCTTCTGTCGGTTCTAATTTTGGGCATATCCCTTTTTGTTTTTTCAACTCGTGGCTAGATTTGTCGGGATTCGAGGAGTTCGTGAATTTTCAGTTCTGTCAGTTCAAGTTTTCTGGCGCGGCGGACCTGGCAGTAATGACAAAGTTAAGGGGGTTGAAGTCTAGAATCAAACTTTGGTTAGCAGCAGAGCGAAAATGAAAAGAAGGGGTTTATTTGGAGAAAAAGAAGGCGATTAAAGAAATCGAATCGGTCGGGGAGGGCAGACTTTTAACCGAGCAAGAGTTGATCCGTAGGTCAGAATGTATGACCTTTGTGAAGGATTTCGATCTTTTTAAAATATCAAGATCTAAAACAGAAGTCACGGGTTCGGTGGGCGTTAGAAGGGGACGAAAACTCTAACTACTTCCATGGCGTTATTAACGCTAATCTGAAGAGTAATCGTTTACATGGGTTGTTGGTTGATGGGGAGTGGATTTCGAATCCAATCATTTTGAAAGATATAATCTTTGATTTTTTTGCTCAAAAATTCCAGGAGCCGGTCTCGGTTAGACCATCTGTGGTCTTATTTAACCTGAATAGATTAGAGTTTAGTGAGGCAAATTCGTTAGTGCAACCGTTTTCGCTTTTGGAAATCAAGGAAGCCGTGTGGGACTGTCATAGTGACCGTGCTCCGGGTCCGGACGGGTATAATTTTAAATTCTTAAAAAGGTTTTGGAACGGTTTGCAGGGGGATTTCGTTAAAGTGTTTAATGAATTTTTTGACACGCAGTCTTTTAGTTCTGGTTGTTTAGCGTCTTTCATTGCATTAATTCCCAAAGTAAAGAACCCGGTTTCGTTGGGTGAGTTTTGTCCAATAAGTCTGGTGGGATGTTAAATAAAGTGATATCTAAGTGCTTGTTGGTCGATTAAAGAAGGTTATTGGGAGACTTATTTCAGAGGAGCAATCTGCCTTCCTCGCTAACCGTAGCATTTTGGATGGTCCGTTAATCCTTAATGAGCTTTTGGCTTGGTTGAATCGATCAACGAAGAGGGGATTGATCTTCAAGGTGGATATAGAGAAGGCTTATGACTCATTGAATTGGAATTTCTTAGATTCGGTTTTAGATCAAATGGGGTTTCCATCTAGGTGCCGAAAGTGGGTATCAGCTATCTTGTCGGCGAGTCGGGCTTCGGTCTTGGTTAACGGGTCTCCGACTCGGGAATTTCAATGTTTCTGGGGCCTCGGACAAGGAGATCCGTTGTCCCCGTTCCTTTTTGTTATCGCTATGGAGGCGCTTACGGGGATGATGAAACGAGCGGAAGAGAGGGGTCTTTATTATGGGCTGAAGTGCGGCCCGTCGGGACCGGTTCTTTCCAACTTTCTATACGCCGACGACGTGGTGTTTCTTGGAAAGTGGGACAACGAGAACGCATTAAACCAGGGTCAAATTTTAAGGTGTTTTTACTTGGTCTTCGGGTTACGGGTGAACTTAAATAAGTGTCATGTGTTTGGTACTTGTGTGGATGATACTGAAATGGAACAAATGGCGGGTGTTCTCCGGTGTAGGATTGGTGTTATTCCATTTGTTCATCTTGGCCTTTAAGTTGGGCGGAACATGAACACGATCAGTGCGTGGGACGCGGTTGTGGAGTTATTTAAGAAAAGGTTGTCGAGATGGAAAGCCAAATCTCTCTCAGTTGGAGGTCGCATTAGGCTGATAAAATCGGTTCTCAATTCATTACCCACTTATTACTTCTCGTTGTTTAAAGCTCCGGAAGGTGTGTTAGAAAAACTTGAGCGGTTAAGGAGGATTTTCTTTTGGGGAGGCTCGATGGAGAAATCAAAAATCAATTGGGTCGCATGGGATAAGATTACAGCTCCGGCTAAGTTCGGGGGCCTCAGTTTAGGGCGGTTGCGTGACACAAACTTATCGTTGATAGCTAAGTGGTGGTGGAGGTTTAAAACGGAGAAGGGTTCGTTATGGTGGAAAGTTATTTGGGCATTCCACCACTCCTCGAGAGCGTGGTCGGCTATTCCGACCAAGTTATCCTTACCGTGCCCCTGGACTCAGATTGTTAAAATTGATTCTTGTCTCCGGAAATCGGACATAATTATTAAAAAATGTTTTCGGCAGCAGGTGACAAGTGGACACTCTACTTGGTTCTGGTTGGATGTGTGGGTTGACTCTATTCCTTTTTGTGAGAGGTTTCCTAGATTGTTCTCACTTGAAAGGTACAAAGTGTGGTCGCGGACAGGTTATACATGTTGGATGAATGGATTTGTCGTAGGTGGGATTGGATTAGAAGTCCAACTAATATGGCCGAAGTGGAAGAGTTTAGAGCATTGTTGAGGGTCTGCGAAGGATTATGCTTGGTGCATGGGAAGGATGAGGTGGTTTGGTCCTTGGACTCTTCTAGTGTTTTTTCGGTTCAAAGTTTGAAAGCTCGTATCGTCGAAAACTTTTTTGCGATCCCTGAATTCGTGTTCGTTTGGAATAACTTAGTTCCAAAGAAAGTTGGTTTTGTAGCGTGGAGGGCGGTCCTTGGGCGCCTACCGACATTTGATGCTTTAGCCAAAAGAAATATTCCGGTAAGCTCGGTTTTGTGTCCGATTTGTGGGGAAGTTGACGAATCGGTTGAACACGTTTTCGTTTCGTGTGGCCTAGCCCAAACGGTGTGGAGCTTAATTGCCCAATGGTGTAATATGCTAGACTTTTTTTATCTTTTCTATTCGTGATTTGGTGGACTTACACAGGTTCACCCCAGTGCCCAAAGATAAAGCAAAAGTTTTTCAAGCATTATGTTTGGTCACGGTATGGTGTCTGTGGAAGAAGAGGAAGGCACTAGTGCATAGCGGATCTCCCATTCAATTTGCGACTCTTTTCGAGGAGATCAAGGTGATGGGTTTCCTTTGGATTAAGAACAGGTCGCGCAGATTCAGTTTGTCTTGGGAAGATTGGCGTGGCTTCTGGGTGTAATGTGTTGGTTCGTATTTGGCGTGTACGGTTTTTTTTATGTATTTTTCTGTTTTTACCCGCTTTCACGGCCTTTAGTGTTTTTGGTGCTTGTATGTTTGTATTGTGGTGTTGCGTCTAGCTTCTTGCTAGTGTTTTTTATATAAATTGTTTTGTTGATCTTTCAAAAAAAAAAAACCACTCAAGTGCCCATTTACATCTTTATATACTATTAAAGCAATACAATTTGTACACATGTCATTCAACTAGCCTCCCCACATCAATTGTCCACAATCTTGTCATTCAACTAGCTTCTCCACATCATTTCCAAGTCATCAAACATTTTTTTAATAAATCAAAAATTAGTTGCGTGGACTAGGATTCGAACCTGGGCTTTGAGCGAGATGAAAGTCTTAATGCATAGCACACAAACCATCCAACTAAGCTATCTTGATGTTATAAGAAGGAAAAATATATCCTATATATTGAAAAAACACATTGTATTGAAAGTGGACAATGGAAATTAACTCAATAATGGAAATAAATCCTATGTATATTAGTGCATGTCCAACCGAATCTTCACAAAATATTAAACAATGAAAAATAACTAAAAAAGAAAATCTTTAGATTATATATATATATATATACTAGTTTGAGGCCCGTGTATTACACGGGTAATTGATGAAAATTTTAAACATTAATCATTAAGTGAAATACAGTTAACAAAATGATTATAAATTGTTAATACAATTACAATTTACATTAAAATTATAGAAATTACATAACTAAGATCACATAAATATGTTACAAATAAGGAATGCTTAAACTTTGAATACAAATCCCGTGTTATTAGTTAATATTATGAGAAGTTGTTGGAATATTTAATTAATCGGTATATATATTTTAACAACTTATAAAAGAACAAAAAAGAAGCAAAGATTACGGATTTTATTGAAGCGTGGTAAATGATTTTAACCGGAATAACTATTTTTTTTAGTTAATGTGAAAGTATATGTTTCCGAAGCACTTTGGTCTGAGTTATAGAAGAAAATATTGAAAACTAAATATTGATCTTATTGCTAAAACATTTTATACTACAAAAAAAGTCGTAAATAAATGACAGATAGTAATCGGTATACATATGAATTACAATTATAATATTCAACTTCAATGATTTAATACTAAACACCAAGATATATATATAATATGTATTCTTCATGTTTGCAATATCTATACAAAATGTTTGGAGAAAATTAAGAAATATATATTTTTCTTAGTTCAAATGCATTGAGAAAAATTTAAATTCAAATTTGAAAACAATCTTATATAAAAAATTACGCGCTACTGCTCGGATCATAGTTTAAAAACAATTTGCAGTTTACATTACAAATTCAAATTCTTTGGCAATGATGCACCCTTATTTTCTTAAACATGCAATTACCTGTGACTTTAAAATTTTATTCTAACAATTTGTAGTTTACATTAAAAATCCAAATTCTTCGGCAATGATGCACCTTTATTTTCTTAAACATGCAATTACGTGTGACTTTAAAATTTTATTCTAACAAAACTGCAACTACGATTTTAATATTTTCTTATTTCACCATTAATGTTAATAAATGAATCGGCTAGTATTTACTTTTAATAAAAATAAACTTGAATTCATTTATTGAATTGACTTAAAAGATGTGGATCATATATTGAAATGACTTAAAAGATAAGAGTCATATATTGAAATGAGTTGAAAAAAGGTGAGGAGAGTTATGAGATTGACAAGTGGCAAAAATAGGTAGTCTTTTATTAGAATATATATATATATATATATATTATTTATATATTTAAATTATATATTATGTCATCCGAGTCAAACACCAGTCCGCCCTCCCGGGTCGGTCCGACCTTTGACCCGGCAATGCTTCTGGGTCGACGTCCGGGCCGGGTCTTAAAACATTGCCTAGTATTGTCAAATCATCTCACACACTAGGGGTGTCACTTTTACCCGAAACCCGAAAAAACCCGAACCCGAGAAAAGACTAACCCGAACCTAAACCGAAGTAATTCGGGTTGGTTCTCGGGTTTGATTTATAAGATTTGGGTCAACCCGAATAAATTTTTAGTTTTAAAATTAAATATATTTTTATGTATAACAGGCTAAGTCTTAGCCGCTAAATTTATCAGAATCTGACTCTAATCAACTGCTGTCAGTCTAATTATTATGAACCGATTGCTTATTATTAATTTATGTTTTGCATTTATTACTAATAGCAACTATAATCAAACAACTAAACACGCCCGATTGAATACGATTATGGTTCTAGTTGTTTTACTCTACTTTTGAATTGTTTTATCAAGTTAGGTTAGTTTATTATTTGATTATTTGTGTTATATGCGAAGAAGAATATGTTGTTTTAGTTTTAGCATTGTAGTTTTTTTAAAAAAATTGGTTTTGTGCTTTTTTTTCTAGGATACTTGAAACCCGATTAACCCAACCCGAAAAAACCCGAACCCTAGAAACCCGTGAGAGATTTGGGTTGAGTTTCGGGTCAAGATTTAAAACTTTGAAACCCGAAGAAGCCGACCCGAAAAACCCGAAACCCGAAAAACGAACCCGAAGAACACCTCTATCACACACCATATTTAAACCTTAAGATTTTCCACCTTAATCATTTTAATCTCTCTCTCCCTCTCCCTCCCTCCCTCCCTCCCTCTCTCTCTCTCGGCTTACTAACTCCACCATCCACCATCTTTTATATTTCGGTAATGTAAATCGGGATTAATCGTTTTCCGGTAAGGTTATATACTATACTCTAATGGCCAACAATGCTATATGATTTTCCGGCAAGGTTATATCTTTTTCCGGTAAGGTTTTCCGATATGATTTTATATTTATTTTAATTGGTTATATGATTTTGTAGTAATCTCTTAGTATATCAAAATCCAAGATTGAATTGATATTTTTGAAGTTATTACGGTTTTAAGGTAAGGTTTTCCGGTAAAGTTTCCGGTAAGATTTTTGGTTTCCGTTTTTGTTTGTATTTTTATTAATTATTATATGATTTTCTTATAATCTCTTTAGGTTATGTATCAAAATAGAAGATACAATGGAGATTATCCCTATTTCATTTTTCCGGTAACGCGATTCAAATATTCTGGTTATCAATTAGAACATCATTTTACATTTGTTTACATAATTCAAATCTTCCATAATTGGTAATCTGTTTATTATGTGATATTAATATTAATATTTAATTTTCTCATTTCAGGTTATGTTTCTAACTTGATATAGCTAATTTCGTGGGTTGAAGATTTGTTGATAAGATATCTTATTTTTTGATTAATATTGATGTATATATTTGTTATTATTCATGTATTTACTTATTTTTCGCAATTCATGTAATTTATTTGATTTTTATATAATCAACCATATATTGTTGTTGGTCAAAGTCCATTTAATATATTTTAATCAAAAACCAATGTATTAAAGAAAAATTTATTTGTATCTTATATTTATCTATTTATTAATGATAATCTCTATAATTTATAATAATTATTATAAGTTTATTAATTTTGTTATTATTAATTTATTATATTTTCTAATTAGTTGTTACATCTTATTTTGACAGAAATAATAACATTTACACCTTATTATTTTTATATGTCAATATCTCTGACTTAAACATTATTATGTTATTATATTGTAAGATACATTATATTTTCTATATATAACCAATTACGTTATATGTGGAAAACCCAATAAATAAGTTATAAAGTTTTCATGATTTTAATTACAAGATTTGCAATATAATAATTTATTGCAAATAAGCATTTACATTATATTTTCTATATTCAATGTATTTCCATGATTTTAATTACATAAATACAATAATTAAGTTTCCATGATTTTCACTTATTTTCACATTTCCATGATTTTGATTATTGTCCAAGTTCTATTTAAAAATTTCTTCAAAAGTTACTTGTATTAAGTGAAGTTCCTTTGGTGATTCACAATTTTATATTATCTATATATTATTTCTGATTAATATTAAATGTATTTTATTCATATAATCGTTTATTAAATATTAGTTTTTATTTGGTAAGTTTTTTGGTATGGTAACCATTATTAAACTAAAAATGTAATAACCAACAATTAAGTTCACGTAAATCATTGCAAATTAACTACCTTTAATTCAATTTATGACATTTGATTTTTGTTTAAAGATATTTAAGGTAATTAATTAATTTACAATTTGATTTCCATTTACTTAATTGTGGAAGTCAAATTAAATTACTTAATTTTAGAAGTCAAATTATTAACGCTTTCCAAAAGACCCGAGTAATTATGGAAGTCAAATTAAATTATTTAAACTCAAATTTATTTTAATTATACTAATAATACTGTTACAAAGATTTATGTATTTTAAGAATGATTTCAAATATTGTGATAACTAACTATCATTTGACCAAAATGATATAACTATAATTAATGATATTATATTTTGCCAACTTCAAAACAATTTATTCTTTTTATATATGTAAATCGTTTTGAATATAAGTTTTTGCAATATATGTTGACAACTAATTAATTTATTAGTTATGACGTCTTTGACCATAACACTTTTTTGTTTTACAAATACAATTATTTGATAAATATATATGAGCATTAGCTCCATGTGATAGCTAAAAATTAATCAAATAAAAAAGAGTTTAATTCCAAATTTATAACCAATAATGTCTATATAAACGTAGGAATGAATGAATGTATACTAATTACGTTGTTTTGTTAGATAAATTTATAAATGTTACTTTTATGTTTACTTGCATATTATATATGTAGATTGTGAAAAATAACAAGGTTTTGTTGTCAAACTCATAGTATAGGTAGATATGTATGTTTATAACATATTAATTGTATTAGATGTTAGGGCATGAATTTTATGCTGAGGATCCTTAATCCTTAACTATCTTATGGATAGATTATCCTTGAGATGTGAATCAAGGTATAAAGTAACAACGATCCTCGGTACTATTTGTTTACTAATAATTGTGTTTAGTATGGTGATGTGTTAGACAGGTATAACAACTTTAAGACGTACTTGCATCAAATATCTTCATGGAGTATTCTTTAGCTGGAGTATGGATCCAGTATCCTAATTCAACGTAGCTGTTAATGAACAATTTCGTATGAAGACTGACGTTTAAATAACTACAACGGTATCTAGACCTGGTCCACCACTTTATTCGCTAGTGAATGGCTATCAGCACGTGGTCAAAGAGCACGTTTGTGAAGAGTGGAAGACTAGTGAATTTGTAGGATGAAGTTGTTAAGTTAGTTAATTACTTTTTCTTTATATACTGAGTTGTGATCGACGTTAGGGATATCGGTATTCACACACACACTAGCTACTAAGACTACTTGTACACACATAGCATTCGTTGATCAACAACTCCAATACTTGTAACACCTTTTTATCAATATACTTGACGGTGATAGTTTTCACCCTCCAGGGGTTTTTTGTGCCGGAGATTACTATAATCACGTACTATCCGACCAAAGGTTACCTCGTTGACCCTTGACCGAAGTGATTCGACCAAAGATTACCTGGCTAATCCTTGAGCCGAAGTCGTTCGACCAAAGATTACCTTGATAAGTTTTAACCGAAGTAAGATTATCGTAATTAAAGGTTTTTTCCCTCGTGATCAAATCATTGTGTTCATCAAGATTACGATTACACATTCATTATTATCGTGTTAGCACTATACCTCACTTAACAGATTTGGATACATTATCCTTAGTAGATTTTTGTCCAAAACAATTTGGCGCCCATCGTGGGGCAATTGGTGCTATAATCCATATTACTCCTATCAATTCTCGATTTTTTCATACCCATATCACTACCAATGGCCTCTCAATCAACCTCTGCTTCGTCAACCATGCCCTCATCAATTCATCTCTCATCAAGGACTTTTCCACCGATGCCTCCGCCAATCACGGGAGCACAACGAACTGCTACTGCTGGGAGCAAGACGCAACTACCAGTCTTCCAGAGCTCAAAAACCGCTGCTGCGCCGGTGGTTAATACTAACAATGATGTTTCATATATGTTTTCGCAGGTTAAGGCATATATGTAGCAGCAGAACAAGACCAACCAAAGGATCCTTCGTGAGATAGAAGATCTCAAGAAGACTAAGAGGCAAGCAGAGGATCTCACTCCCTTGATGCCCAGGATGCTGGATTTCACCACTCTAGGATCCATGGCTCAGCTCTCGCAAGGATCATCCATCCTTCAACAGGGGTCCATGTGTCAACAAGCTCAAGGATCCTCACTGTTTTAGCCAGGATCATCTATCCTTCAACATGGGTCCATGGGTCAGCATGCTCAAGGATCCTCACTGTTTCAGTCAGGATCATCCATCCTTCAACAGGGGTCCATGGGTCAACACGCTCAAGGATCCTCATTGCTACAATCAGGATCACCTATCCTTCAACAGGGGTCCATGGGTCATCAGGCTCAAGGATCATCATTGTTCTAGCAGGGACCGTCCATCATTCCGCCAGGATCCTCTGGGTTATATATTCAAGGGTCCTATAGTTCCCAACCTCAAGGATCCTTCTTTCAGAATCAAGGATTCTCAGGAATCCAACATCAACGATCCTCCGAAGTCCATGAAGGAGATTTCATTCCCATGCAGACGATCGCGTCGGGTGGTCCTACTCCTGTCGCTGACTCTTCTTATCTCAGATATTAATCCTAGATGCCAACCTTCACCCAGCAAAGAGGTAACTTATACGATCCTTTATCCTTAGATGCTAACCGTGGTTCCATGCAGGATGCATGTATCAACCAAGCTATGGCCAAGGAGCTACAGAAGCTCAAGGATATGATATCCAGTGTTCCCGGGGTTACCAATCCCCGAGATACCTGAGGGAAGCCACAAGTTATCCAGATTTTCTCCACCTATCTATGATGCTGAAATCCCGAAGCGGTTCCAGACTCCGAATATGAAGACTTACGACGGGACCACTGATCCTGAAGAACATGTGGCACAATATAGAGAAAGGATGGAGATCAATCCTATTCCGGAGAGACTCAAAGAAGCTTGCCTATGCAAAGGCTTTGGATCCACACTGACGGGATCAACATTAAAATGGCTGCTAAGTCTTCCTCTCTTTTCAATTACTTCTTTTCTCATTTAGTTAACTTGTTCAACAACCAATTTTCCTGTATCAAGAAATTTGAGAAGTTAACTAGTGACTTATACCGAGTTATCCAACCAAGTGATGAATCCCTTAAGGACTTTGTTACGAGATTTGGTAGGGAAGCCTTGGAAATCCCTAATCTTGACATGGCTACAGCTGTTGAGGCCTTCAAGATGGGACTTCAAAGGGGCTCCCCCTTTTATGATGATCTTGTGATGACTCCTTGCAGGTCCCTAGATGAAGTAAGGAACAGGGCTCTCAGATTTATACGGTTAGAAGACGACAAGAGGATCCAGGATCGTCTGGGGAATCAAACAAAACAAGAATCCTCCGACAAGAAGCAAGGATTCTCATTTAAGAATAACAACACAAAGTCGTATAACAAGTTCAACAACCAGAACGTACGATCAGTCGAAGACGCAGATGATGATGATGATGAAGACTATCCATGCATCTCCGACTACTGTTTTTCCGTGGATACTCATGGCTTAATCTGCGCCATGAAGGATCTGGGAGAAAAGGCAAGGTGGCCTCGGAAGAATGAGAAGACGACCACCTTCAAAGACAAGTCTAAGTGGTGTACCTTTCACGAAGATTTTGGCCACATGACAGATGAGTGCATTGGCTTGAGGAGGGAAATTGGATACCTCCTGAGCAAAGGTCACTTTAAAGAGCTCTTGGGAAGAAAAAAATCCAAGATCCAGGATCTTGAAGATCTTCCACAAAAAGCAACACCACCACCACCAGATGCTCATATGATCAACTTTGTCTCCAGATATTACGAATTGTTCAAGATTCCTGTACTATAGAAGAAAATCCCGCAGAATAATTCGAGTTGGACGATGAAAGAAGACCGCTCATCCCCACTACTCGAGTGACTGATCAGAGAATCTTCTTCAATTCGAGGATCCAGAATCCTCACCAGGATGAGCTAACGTATTAAACGGTCAATTTCATCTCCGGAGGTTCGGACATATGTGGAACTTCATTCTCTGCAGCAAAAAGACTGGCCAAAGAGATCAAGATGGATAACGGAGATCGACCAATAGTATCGACCACCTTAACAACAGACAAAAGAATCTTCTTCGATGAGGAAGACAAGCTAAACGTCCAGGATCCTCATCACGACGGTTTGATTATTACTTTATTTATCGCTAACCATTATGTACGCAGGATCCTAGTTGACGGCGGGATCTCGATCAACATTATCCAACATGATGTCCTTAAGAAGATGAACATCCCAGATTCAGAAATCATTCCTAGAATATCGGTGCTAGTCGGTTCCAGTGGTGAAACAAAGAAGATATTGGGGGATATCAACCTCCCAATTTATATCGAAGGGTTAAATTCATACCAAAAATTGTGTTATAGATAACCTTTCATGTTGCAATGTTATTTTAGGTAGGCCCTGGCTCCATGGAATGAAAGCAGTAGCCTCAACTTATCACCAATGCATCAAGCTACCTACTCCTTGGGGAGTTGTAAAGATAGTGGGTGACCAAGCGGAGGCCAAGAACTATTATTCATCATCAACGAAGCCAACAGTCAAGCAAACTATAGCATAGCAACTACAGCAACATCCTAGGGACGTGCTGGAAGCTCAGGAGAAAGACCTTAAAGAAGTATCATTGGACCCCGAGGATCCAGAGATAAAGGTGTTCCTAGGATCCAGTATCCCCAGTAAGATTGAGAAGGATTTAATATCCTTCTTAGGGCGAAGAAGATCTACCTTTGCCTTCAATCATTCTGACATGACATGTATTTCAAAAGAGGTAATCACTCATAAACTCGGCCTTGATTTATCTGTTAAACCCGTCCATCGGAAGCGAAGAAAATTCGCTCCTGAGAGGAACAAGATCATACAAGAAGAAGTTGAGAAACTTCTTAAGGCCGGTATGATCAGAGAAGTTCAATATCCTCGATGGCTAGCTAATGTGGTCGTTGTTTCAAAAAAGAATGGAAAGTGGAGGGTGTGTGTCGATTTTACCGATTTAAACAAGGCATGTCCCAAGGATCCTTTCCCATTACCACATATAGATTCCATGGTGGATGCAACGGCAGGACATGAAATGCTTACCTTTATGGATGCTTCCTCTGGATTTCAACAAATTCAGATGGAACCATCTGATCAAGAGGATACATCATTCATGACTCCCACCGGCATATACTGTTATACTGTTATGCCATTTGGACTAAGAAATGCAGGGGCAACATACCAAAGACTAGTCAACATGATGTTCAAGGATCAGTTGGGTAAGACTATGGAGGTCTACATAGATGATATGGTGGTGAAGTCAAAGAAAGCTGAGGATCACCTTACAGACCTCGAGGAAGCATTTAATATCCTTGACCATTATAACATGAAATTGAATCCGTCAAAATGCCACTTTGGTGTTAAGGCTGGAAAATTTTTGGGATATATGGTAACTAAAAGAGGAATTGAAGCAAGCCCCGAGCAGATTGAAGCCATCCGCAATCTGAAATCTCCTGCAAACGCAAAGGATGTCCAAAGGCTCACAGGAAGAATAGCTGCTCTCAATAGGTTCATCTCAAGGTCCTCCGAGAAGTGCAAGGACTTCTATGACATCCTTAGGAAGAATAAAAAGTTTTAGTGGACGGAAAAGCATGAGTTTGCACTACAGCCTTGAAGGATTACTTATCCTCAGCTCCAGCTCTAATGAAGCCAGTGGATAGAGAATCCTTATACCTGTATTTAGATGTCTCAGGAAATGCAGTAAGTGCCGTCTTGGTAAAGGATCACGAAGGTGAACAACATCCTGTTTACTATGTAAGTAAAAGTCTTTTAGATGCGGAAGCCAGGTATTCTCATTTAGAAAAGTTAATTCTTGCACTCATTATGGCTTCTACTAAATTGAGACATTATTTTGAAACTCATCCTATTATTTTGAGAACTAATTATCCTGTGAAGAGTGTTCTTAGAAAACCAGAGTTATCAGGTAGAATGGCCAAGTGGGCTGTGAAATTAAGTGCATATGATATCCAATACGAGCCAAGAACAGCAATCAAGTCTCAAGCACTAGCGGACTTTGTGGCTGATTTCACTAGTGACCTACAAAAAGAAGCTGACTTGGAGGTCCAACTGCTAGAAAAGACTCAGGATTCTTGGATCCTCTTCACAGATGGAGCATCCAACGTAAGAGGAACAGGATTGGGGATCCTACTGAAATCGCCACAGGGGGACATATTACCCCAGTCTATAGCCTGTGAGTTTCAAGCGACCAACAATGAAGCAGAATATGAGGCTTTGATTGTAGGTTTGCAATTAGCTAAGTGCATGAGGATCTGGTATCTTCAAGTATATATAGATTCATTACTAATTGCTAACCACTTTAATGACTCATATGCTGTTAAAGGAGAAAAACTAATCAAATACCTAGATGTTGTGAAGGAATTAGCAAAATCCTTCGAATTATTTAGCATTGTACAGGTACCAAGAGAAGAAAATTCCGGGGCAGATGCTTTGGCAAATTTGGCCTCATCCCTGAAAATTCCAGAAGATATGAAGATTCCAATTATTCATGTTCTCTCACCAGAAATAGGAGAACAAGAAGTTGGGGAAATAACAAATGATAAAGAAATTGTACTCTGGGATCCATTATTCTCAAATAACCAAGAATCATGGATCCTTCCAATCAAGAAGCACATCCAAACAGGAGAGATTCCAGCAACAGAGAATCCCAAATCCTTCAAACTTAAGGTATCACAATACATTTTATTAGATGATATGCTATACAGGAAATCTCTTGCAGGTCCATACTTGAGGTGCATCGAGGATCCTGAAATTCAAGAGGTGCTCAAAGATTTTCATGAAGGTGACTGTGGTAATCACACCGGAGATAGAGCCTTGTTTTCCAGGATTCTAAGAACATGATACTTCTGGCCAACAATGAAGAGAGATGCAATGGAGTATTCAAAGAAATGTGATGCTTGTCAAAGACATGCAAACATCCTTCACCAGCCAGCAGAACCTATGTATCCTATATCCTCTTCGTGGCCTTTCATGAAATGGGGGATGGATATCGTAGGTAAACTACCTAAGGCACCAGGAGGAAGAGTATTCATGCTTGCAATGACGGACTACTTTTCAAAATGGATAGAAGCAGAAGATTTTGTTCAAGTACGTGAAAAAGAGGTGATATCTTTCATTAAAAGAAATATTATTACTAGATTTAGTATTCCCTCGGAAACAATGGTTCCCAATTTATCGGGAAGAGAACCACTAACTTTTGTGACAGTTGGGGCATCAAGATGATAACCTCTACTCCAGTACATCCTTAAGCTAATGGTCAAGCAGAGTCTAGCAACAAAATTATCATCAATAATCTGAAGAAGAAATTAGGATCCAAGAAGGGAAAGTGGGCCGAAGAGCTACCTTATGTTCTTTGGGCAGACAGAACAACACCCAAGAATGCAACATGCCAGACACCATTCTTATTAGTATTTGGTTCAGAGGCAGTAATCCCAACAGAGATGGTGGTTCCTACGGCAAGAACAAGCATCCGTGATCCTGAAGCCAATGAAGAAATCCTTCTTGAAGACTTGGATACTGTAGAAGAACTCAGAGACCTAGCCAAGATCAGAATGGCAGCTTATCAACAAAGGGTAGCTGGGGCATACAACAAGAATATAAGAATCAGAAGATTTCAAGAAGGAGATTTAGTTATGAGGAAAGCCTTCCAAAATACTACCAATCCAGCTGATGGAAAGTTAGCACCCAAATGGGAAGTGTTATGGCCCAAAATTTATAGTCGGATCTGTGGTCAACTCAGGATCCTAAATATGCTCGGGATCCTGAATATGTTCAGGATTCTCAGATAAGTTTAGTATCCTGAGTATTATTGCTAATAAATAGATATTTCTCTCTTGGTGTTGATTTATAATTGCAGATATTAATTGTTGATTTACTCCATGCGATATACACGGTTGGTGGTTACATAAAACGTGTGGAATGAGTTATAACCGCTAGCATTAAAGGCCAAGTAATGGTTAATGATTAACCATTGACTATTATCCTGAAATCTCGCACTTATAGTTAATATTAGCACGTGTGGGACCATGTTTGGTGAGTAACTCTCAAAAAGAATCAGTCAAAGATGTGAGAGACCAAGTCTAACATATAACTTCGCATTTAAAGCCATTAAACCACGTAATTAAAGCATGAAACGTTTTTCGTTAAAGACAAGGGCGGATTCCCGGGATAACAGTTATAATATTTTCTTATAAATACGAGCTGATAATATCATTAGAGCACACACATTCACTTACTTAGCTACTAGCATACTCTGTAACACTTAGCACTCGATCACTTATCAACTCCTTTGCTTGTAATCATCCATTTTTGTTATTAATAAAGTCGACGGTGATAGTTTTCACCGTCCGGGGGTTTTTTGTGCCGGAGATCCTCAAGATCAAGGGCTTTTCCCTCGAAATCAAATCATTGTATTCACCATATTTTTGATCAAGCACTCTACCTCACATACGAATTTGATCAAAAATTACTTTGTTAATTTTTGACCGAAACAGGAAGGACCTTATCAGATTGAGTCGGAGGCAGGAAAGGGGGCATATCATTTGCTCACAATGGAAGGCAGCAGATTACCAAGAGCATGGAATGCTATCCACCTCAAAAAGTATTTTTTCTGATCAGGATTCAGTATCCTAATAGGATATATTATCCTTAAAGGATCTAGGATCCCGAAATCGGTAACATCTATCTAATCAGTTATTCTTTATGAATTCTTATTGTTAATTTAAGGATAATATATCCTTAACATTTTATCTTTTCCAAGTTTTGAGTAACAATGTAGGATTATAATAATATATTTGATGCTCTAGAGGTTGGCCACCTCTCCTTTACATTCGAGGTACTATCCTATTTCTCTTGGCTTAGCCCACGTTTGGATATGACCCCCGATGGTCATGTCCTCTAAGGTTTAAAGGTTTTCACCTTTCTTATAAATAGAGTTTCTACACTCTCGCCTGGAGCGCACGTTATCCAACGTATAGTCTGGGGCAGCGGGACCAGTACACGCTTAGTGGCTGACAATTTCGTTGCTTTCGGCTATATGGAGGATCCTACGATTTATGGTAGACGTACCATACCACTGGTTTATAACGTTTTCAAGTTATCTTAAGACAAAGGTTGAATTGACTACCTAAATTGCCAGCCTTTCTTTCAAGATCAAAACAAACAGTACTACTACTCCTATGATTTCATTACTGGGAAAGGAAGTTAAACTCTCAAACTCGGAAAAGAAAAAGATGTAAAGAACAGGCCTGACTGAGGCCGTTGCATTACTTAAAGCCTCCTAGCGAGGAAAGCTAAATATGTTCCTGAGATACCATGGTAGTAAGGCCATGAAGGTCTTCACTTGGTCACCACCTCCTTTGCTGCAGGTGAGAAAGGGCTTTGCTTTCCGCTGGCCTTATTAGTAGTCAGACTGATGATCTACCCGTCTCCGAGGGGTAGACCAGCCGGCAACTCCTTGGCAAAAGATATGCGAACTCCTTCTTAAGCAAGCGCTATGCTTCATCCTCAAAGTCAACGGTTTCTAACATTTTCATGTTAGCTAAGGTTTATAACGTTTTCACGTTATCTTCGTTTGGGCTAAATCCCGGTTTGGGCGAGTCCCCAGTTAACATCCGTATTTGGGCTTGTCCCCAGTTTTGGGCTTGTCCCCAGATTACACGTGCTTGTCCCCAGATTACACGGGCTTGTCCCCAGTTGCACGGGCTTGTCCCCAGTTTATTATTTGGGCTTGTCCCCAACTTATTGAGTTTAATCCCAATTAACACTATGAATTGTTTGCAACAGATTCTCTAAGTTCTTTGTGAGGATCAAAATTCTAAGGATCCCGAATCCTAAAGCTATTCCTTCAAGGATCACTGAGAGTTCAATACTTATGGTAACTTAGGTCTATCTAGACCTTCTGGTATGATCTCTGTTAATTAACTTATGTATCATATTGGTTACGATAAATTTGGATATTTCAGTTTAGAGGATTATTCCCTTAAAGTTGTTTTATTACTAAAAATTTTTACCTATTTTAAGGATACTCTATCCTAAAATTTGTCCTTTAAGGAAATTCTATAGTAAAACTTTTATCAACTTTTAAGGATATTTTATCCTACTATTTATTCTTTAAGCATATTCTGTCCTAGGCAATTTTCATAAGGATCTTTTATCCTAAAAATCTTTTACTTAAAATTATTTTTCAAAACTATCAACAATGCTAAAGTTATATCTAACAAACTTTTAAGAGTAAAATAACAAGTAAATAGTCAAAAGATTTATATTAATTAAAATAAGCCACCAGGACTTATTCAAAATTCTTAACCCGGACTTCACCATGCAAAAGATGGACCATCCATCCGGGTTAAGTGAGTACTACTAACAGTTCATAAGTGCAGGAAAATGAAAAACAGGGGCAACAAAGGCTTCATCCCCACAAATAGAGGATCCCTCCACCTTTGTCACCCCCGCCAATTGTCTTAAGGATCATGGATCCTTTACCCTAGTTACTATTGTTTATTACAAACCAAAAGAAATTGTTCAGAAAAACATCAACACAAATAAAAAAAGTGGGCTCGGGCCTTGTCTTCTATATCCTTCATCGCCCACCTAAGTTGCGTCTTCACCCTCGGCAGCACCATCTCCCTTGCCTGCTTCAACCACCTCCTTGACGCCGACGACCCCAGCCTCGATGTTCTCAGCCATCTCCTCATCGTCCTCACCACCAAGATCGTCAAGAGCAGCCTTCCACTTCTCCATGTCCCAGGTCGACTTGTCGAAAGCGGGATCACCGGCCTCCTTCGCCATCTTGATCCGTGCTTGGAATACCGACCTGGCAGCCTACACTTTGGCCTCATCTGTAGCCTGCTCCACTGCCTCTTGACGTTGGGCTTCGGCTAAGGATAGCTGATCCTCCAACTGTTTCTTCTTCTTGGAGAGCTGGATCATGGCCTTATCCTTGGCAACCACAGCTTTCCCTAACCCCGACATCTTGTCACTCATTTGGCCAATAGTCTTTTCATAATGCTCTTTAAAAGCATTCATGGCCTATACACAACAAAATATTCGAAATCAGAAGGATACTGGATCCAACAATTCAGAGTTTCAGGATACAGGATACTTACAGAGAGGGAAATGTCATAATGGGTCTCAGGATCAGAGGATCTTTTCCTCTTTGAAGCTGCGGACTTGGCCCTGGTTGTTGCAGTCTTGGGCTCAGAGCTAGTGCCTACCTTCGAAGCCTCCTTCTTGACAACATAAGAAGTGACCATACAGTCAATGTCTTCAAGGGAGAACTTACCGGCTGACTTCTGGGATTTTTTGGCGCCTTAAAAGGAAAAAAGTTATCAGATAAGTTCTCTTATTCTAATCTTGTCTATATTAAAATAATTAACTTACTTGACATGCTTGAACTCGAGGAGATATCACAAAAACCTTCACCAAAACGTGCTTGAAAGGTCCTAATCTCGGTATCCAGTGCTAGGAACCGTTTTGTCTTTTCTTCTGTGCCAGGTAGCTTGCCAAAGAAGTGAAGTTTTCAACTGTAAATAAAAAGGAAAGTTCAGAATTCAAGTTAAAGCATCAAGGATCCTGCTGTTTCTTGAGGATCCAGGATCCTACCCTTTCTAACCCATTTTGAAGGAAGATCGATTCCTCCTGGTATAGAGTCACGTTTTACAAAGAAAAACTGATTCCTCCACAGATAATCGTTCAAGGTGACTTTTAATAACGGGTGAGGCTGTCGGGGCTTAAATTTGAAGATAAAGCGGGCAGGACCGTGAGTAGTGAGGGTATACAAATGTGATAACTCTGGAAGACCGAAGTCAATCTTTTGCTCCTCGATGATTCTCACGATAGTGCTGAGAACCCTCCAAATCATAGGCATAGCCTGTATGTAGGATATGTCGGTAGAATCGAAGAAGCTTTGAGTAAAAGACGGAAAAGGGTATTTGTAGCCAATCAGAAATGGAGTCGCCGGAAAGCAGACCCAAACCTTGGAATATACATCACATCTGACACTGGATTCGTAGGGTCGGAATAGGGTTTTCGGAGGAAACAATGTGCGAAAGTCTTCGACCTCTGGATCCTTGAGTTTGCAGATTTCGGTAGACGGGTTGGCCAGCAGACATTGGGGTTCCATTTCCGTCAACTCAGAACCGTCGGATATTTGTTCAGAAGGTTTAGATGGAGACGGAGAAGAAGAAGACGAAGCAATATACATCGTAAAAGAAAATAAGAGAAAGGTAAGAAGGATACCTGATGCGTCGGATGAAGGTATGTTTATAATCAAAGATATAGGGCGGCATATATAGACGTTTATTATTAACCAGGGGGGTAAATGGTAAATAATTCTGGCAAAACCGTCCCATCTATCAGTTTTCGTAGTAATTTTGAATTTCAAAATGATAGCTGTATTCCACTGTCACCCGCCATTTTGGGGGCAATTGTTAGGGAATGAATTTTTGCTGAGGATCCTTAATCCTTAACTATCTTATGGATAGATTATCCTTGAGATGTGAATCAAGGAATACAGGAACAACGATCCTCGGTATTATTTGTTTACCAATAATTGCGTTTATTATGGTAATGTGTTAGACAGGTATAACAACTTTAAGACGTACTTGCATCAAATATCTTCATGGAGTATTCTTTAGCTGGAGTATGGATCCAGTATCCTAATTCAACGTAGCTGTTAATGAACAATTTCGTATGAAGACTGACGTTTAAATAACTACAACGGTATCTAGACCTGGTCCACCACTTTATTCGCTAGTGAATGGCTATCAGCACGTGGTCAAAGAGCACGTTTGTGAAGAGTGGAAGACTAGTGAATTTGTAGGATGAAGTTGTTAAGTTAGTTAATTACTTTTTCTTTATATACTGAGTTGTGATCGACGTTAGGGATATCGGTATTCACACACACACTAGCTACTAAGACTACTTGTACACACATAGCATTCGTTGATCAACAACTCCAATACTTGTAACACCTTTTTATCAATATACTTGACGGTGATAGTTTTCACCGTCCGAGGGTTTTTTGTGCCGTAGATTACTATAATCACGTACTATCCGACCAAAAGTTACCTCGTTGATCCTTGGCCGAAGTGATTCGACCAAAGATTACCTCGCTAATCCTTGAGCCGAAGTCGTTCGACCAAAGATTACCTTGATAAGTTTTGACCGAAGTAAGATTATCGTAATTAAAGGTTTTTTCCCTCGTGATCAAATCATTGTGTTCATCAAGATTACGATTACACATTCATTATTATCGTGTTAGCACTATACCTCACTTAACAGATTTGGATACATTATCCTTAGTATATTTTTATCCAAAACATTAGAGTTATACTTTTAATTTCAATCGATGCAGTTATCATTTAATTAATATTTGAATAATTTTTAATTACGCATAAATATCAAGATTAATGTATACAATTAAAAAAGAATTATATAATGAAATTGATTTTAAATAAAGTAATGATGTTAACAATTACTTTATGTTTTTTTCTTTCTATATATTTTTATTAATATTTTTTAATATGTTACTTTTATTTAATAGCAATATTTGTCATTTGTAGTATGTTGGTTTTATTTTTTAAAGTTTCTTATTAATCTCTTGTACCCTATTGTATTAAGATTAATAATTAGTTTAGTACTTTTGTCAGCCGAAAAGTATTATCTTGCTCGAAACATATTTGTGTTGGTTAAATATGTTGTCTATATTTATATGATATGTTGATATGTTTTTCCACCCGTGTGTAACACGGGCTATACTCTAGTATTCATTATTGTATGACTTGGAACATTAATTTCAGCTGAACCTGAATAAAACATACAAAAACATATTAAAATATTTATAAAAAATATTTACAACCACTAGACTGTTAAGTGTATCGAGCTTACAATCATAATCCGTCCATCTCATTCGGTTTCTTGATAAATCATAAACAAAGATTTTATCTTTAAGAACAAGATCTGCAACAACAATGAGTTTAGGACATTAAGGGTAAAATAGTCTTATCACACAATATTACACATTTATGTAAATTTTAGACAAAAAAAAGTTTTTAACTGGACTCCAAGAACTGTTACTTCATTGCTCGAATTTTGAAAGCCAATGCACCACGGAACAACACCATCCTGAAGAAACTTTGTCCATAGATTGATTAGAAAGGGAGCGTAGTAGTCATTTATCTAATAAGCATATATTATTTTATAAAAAAAATTGAACTTTTTTGGTATATAATCTTGATTCAGTTTTCCCCTCTTTTTGTCATTGTACCCTTTTTATACATTTTGAGTTGGTAAAATATGTATATTTTGTCTTGTTTGGGTAACTACATGATATTTTAATGGCCCGACCCAAACACAACAAAAAAAACTTATCGACTCGAATGTGATGTGCAAGATAAATACGAAGATTAAAAGGGTAAAACTAAACGCATGTTTATATTTATGCAAAAAAAAAACCTTCAAATTTACCAATGAAATTTTTTTTTCGACATGTAACTTTTACCAATGATATAAACCTGTCACGGTTTTAAAAATCAACTCTTTTTTAAAAAAAATATGAAATAATAAATAATAAAACTCACAGTACATGATCCACGAGCACGAGGTACTTTTCTGGTTTAAGAATCATGACTGCCCCCACCAGCAAAATTTAACGAAACTTCGGGAAATACCGTGGCTATGCAAGTTTATGGAAACAAAAATAACTAAATATTTTTAAAAACAAATGATAAATAAATATTATTAAGTACCTTGATGTCACTAGATAACATTGGCTATACACCCCCCCCCCCCCCCTAAAATACCATTTGGTGTGGTGACAAATGTGGTTTACTTTTGAAGAGGTATGTACCCGCCTCAACACGGAGCAAGGCGGGTCAACCCACAAGATAAAGACAAGAAGCTTGAAATCAAGACATTATGAAGGCACTAAGCCAAAACCTACGCGCATGGCGCATATCACATATGCTCAGGCATCATATGCCCAGGCACCACACATGCTCAGGCATCATATGCCCAGGCACACATATGCTCACGCATATCACATATGCGCGTGGCGCATCAGCGCGCGGCGCATATCACATCTGCGCGTGAGAATAAAGAGAAGACCTCGCGCATCCTCAGGATTGGCGCATATCACACATGCACATAATCAACCTCGTCCTTATCCAAATCAGGATTAGGGCAACCTTGATTGTGCACGTCAGACAACCTTCCAGAAGGTATCTTTTTAAGGAATAAGAATATGCTGATGTTGACAGCTGCCAAATGAAAGGTGGACAACTCAGCATGACACATGTGCTACCACGTGATTACAACCAATGAGAAAGCACCAGGTGTCCCAGAGGACACGTGGCGCAGAGCAATTGGAGGAGGCCAACAAGGCTGAGCCCAATCAGTGAAAACCCTAGCACTATAAATACAGCATCAACTCCACAAGGAGAGGAAGTCAATCATAATTCATTCATCCTCATTCATTCACATTCAATCATATTCAATTACATTCACTCACAGACAGTTACATTCAGTAACACTCTCAATCACAGGAAACTACAGAGTATTCAGCTATTAAGCAATACTCTTCAGATTTCCTCACTCACATATTATTATCTTCTCCCACAAATACTTATTCTCACACCGGAGGGTTACCCCAAAGAGGACCCTCTGTCCCTTTCTGAGGGGTAAGTTGACGGTGTTGTTCGTTTTGTAGGTGGAAGAACCCAGATCCATCAGATCCAGGAGAAACCATCGGTGAAGTAGTATAATCACACCCGAGGAAAGTAGATCGTCTACCAGTGAGTCGATCCACGCTTCTTCATTGGCACCATCCACTGTTACAACGGCAATCAAATCTCATCAGATCTATACATAAAAAAAATCACCATGGTTTCTGGCGTTCATAACGTTGATCAAGCTCTGGAGGATATTGAACGTGAGGATGTTAATGAGGGACAACAGTTTCTGAGGGCGCAGCGTGATTCTACGCGCGCCACCAGTAACCGTCCTTTCATCACAACTCCTCATGGCCAGACTGAAACTCATCCAGACGATCTTACGTTACAAAATCTTGCCGGCGCGAAACAAAAAGGACCAATGGGTCCAGAAGATGAAACAAATGATCCTAAAGAATGGCTCATAAACGAGCAGCGGCGTTTAATGGACAAGTACAATGAGATGGTCAAGAGGAAAAAGCTAGCCGACTTAACACAACGGCAAGCGCTTGATAAGCAAACTGTTCATGGAACAAAAAGGCCGCGCGCGCCGGAAGAAGGACATTCTGTTCACACTGCACACACTGAGTTCAGTGATGAAGAAGTGCATAGCATGAGGAAGACGCGAGATACTCATGCAGGAGGCTCACAGCTCCGCGCGCCTGTGAACATGGCGCCTGGAGCCAGAGCCGATCTGGATCTGCACATGCCGTACAGCCCACCAGTTAGAGGGCAAGTGGACGTGACCACACCGTATAGACCAGCCATCTTGGTGAAACATTCAAAGTTCACGGAGCGCATCGCGAAGGCTCCCATCCAGCACAAAACCAAGATGCCAAGCGGTCTGGGCAAATATGACGGCACAACAGATCCAGACGATTTTTTGCAAGGTTTTTACAACACGGGAAACCTAGAGAGCTGGACGATGCCAACATGGTGTCACATGTTTGCTCGCTGCCTCACGGGCGCGGTGCGTGTCTGGTTTGAGAGCTTGCCGACTGGGCAAATTGATGGGTTCGAGGAACTATTGGAAAAGTTCCAAGCCCACTTCGTACAGCAGCGCAGACACACGCGCGACCCTGATGACATCATGCACTGCGTGCGCAGGAATGATGAAACGATTGAAGACTACATCACTCGTTTCAATCAGGAGTCTCTGGCAATCGGAGGTATCACTGAGCAACTATTGCGCGTGGCCTTTATACAAGGCGCGCGCAGTGATCAACTCCGCCGAGCTCTCGTAAGCAGAGATGGCATGCCCACCACGTGGGCCAAGTTAATGGAGGCATCGCGAGTTTTCGCGAGAAATGAGAAACAAATTGCCCAAGATAGGGCAAGAGAAAGAGCGCATCAAGCTGAGTCACCGCGCAGCAAAGAAAAGAGGGGCAAGCAGAACTCTGTATGGTCCAGGTTGCAACCAACCAGTTTTTCTTCCGCAGAAAAGCAGGCGCAACCAAGCTCACCCCAGCCCCAAAAAGATGTTCGTAATCGCGGGGAGGGTGACAAGAGAGAGGGCGGCAGAGATCCTAACAGACCTCTGCCAAGAATATGGACTCCCCTCACTAAAACGCCTTCACAGGTGTTAAGCACTGAGAATGTCCAATTCAAGAGCCCCAAGCCGCTACACTACAAGGGACCATCAGACAGTGGCAAGTACTGTGAGTTTCACAAGTCCACAGGACACAACACCGATGCATGCCACCACTTGAAGGATGCAATTGAAAAGGACGTGAAATCAGGCAAGCTGGCTCACCTGGTAAAAAATCAAGACCAGAAAATGAACAACCAGAAGGAGCCTCTGCCAGCAAAAAGTACAAAAGAATCTGTGTAGCCGAGGGAGGAAGGCAAGGGCAAACTTCAAGAAAAAGAAGCGCGCAAATCCAAGGAGATTGGCGCGAGCAACAAGTAATCTTCCCAAGAATCAGGGGAGGCCCTTCCATCAGCAGTCCTCTTGTTATCACTACACACATTGCTCATTACGAGGTGTCAAAAGTCCTGGTGGACACTGGCAGTGAATCAGACATCATGTATGAGCAATGTTTCAGAAAACTTGACCCGGCAGACCAAGCAAGGCTTGAAATTGTGAACGCATCAATCTCTGGTGTTTCAAATGAAATCATTCATCCCCTAGGTCAAATACAATTTGAGCTAACTATGGGGGATGAGAAGCACAAGCGAGCCGAAGTTGTTAACTTCTTGGTCTTGCCCACCACTTCTTGCCACAATATGATCTTGGGTAGGGGAACGATTGCCCAATTCAACGCCATACCGTCGCCAGCGCACGGCGCGTTGGGGTTCCCAACACCAACAGGTGTAACTTTTGTATACCGGGATCATTTGTGCGCAGTGACAAGTACTCCGCGGGAGGGGAGAATGAAACTTCCAATGGCAGACAACGCGCCAGAGGAATGGATTCTCAACCCAAAATTCCCGGAGAAGAAGATCACAATTGGCGCAACGATATCAGACGACACGAGGGTGAGAATGAAAAGATTGCTCACAGCATATATGTCGGTCTTCGCGTGGCAACACTCTGATATGACTGGGGTTCCGCGAGACCTGGCACAACATTCTCTCAACACCTTCAAGTCTGTAGAGCCAATTGCTCAAAAGAAGAGAGTCATGGGGGATGAAAAGGCGAGGGCCATGAATGAGCAGGTTGAGGATCTACTGCGCGCAAACATCATCCGCCCGATACGATACCAGACGTGGGTAGCCAATCCTGTGATGGTAAAGAAAAGTAACGGGTCGTGGAGGATGTGCATTGACTTCAAGGACCTCAACAAAGCGTGCCCAAAGGATTGTTACCCCCTCCCAAACATCGACGCAAAGGTGGACTCCGTGGCGCCATTCAAGCTAAAATGTTTCCTGGATGCCTACAAAGGCTATCACCAGATTCAAATGGCACCACAAGATGAGGACAAGACCGCCTTCAGAACCGACAAGGGTGTTTTTTGTTACACAAAAATGCCCTTTGGTTTGAAGAATGCGGGCGCCACATACCAAAGACTTATGGATGCCGTTTTCAGCGAGCAAATCGGGAGAAACCTAGAAGTCTATGTGGATGATCTGGTGATCAAGAGCAGGGAGGAAAAGCAAATGCTCAAAGACATCGAAGAAACACTTGGGCGCCTAAAGGAAATTAACATGAAGCTCAATCCGAGCAAGTGCACTTTCGGCGTACTAGAAGGAAAATTTCTAGGTGTAATGGTCACCAAGGATGGTTTCAAGGTGAACCCTGAGAAGGTGGAGGCCATCCTTGACATGCCCTCGCCATCCACCATGAAAGAAGTTCAGAAGCTGAATGGTAGATTGGTATCAATCAACAGGTTCCTAGCGAACCATGCAAGCAAATCTACCCCATTTGTCAATACATTGAGAAACTGCTTAAAGAAAAGCCAGTTCAAATGGACTCCTGAGGCCGAACAAGCTTTCAGTGAGATTAAAGAATGTTTGATAAATCTGCCCGCGCTCACAGCTCCACTTCCTGGTGAAACTTTGACATTGTACCTATCAGCAGGAGAAGGCGCCATCGGCGCAGTATTATTGGTGGATCGCAAGGGAATCCAAACGCCAATATATTATGTGAGTCGGGTGCTGACAGATCCTGAGACGCGCTACTCCATCATGGAAAAGTTAGTTTTATCACTAACACACGCGTCGCGCAAACTTCATAGATATTTCAATGGTCATCCAATTGAAGTTCTGACTGGTTACAACATCCAGCAAGTTTTATGGCGCCCCGCGCTCTCGGGAAGGCTGACAAAGTGGGCGCTGGAATTAGGCGAGCACACGATCGCCTATAAGCCCCGTCCAGCAATAAAGGGACAAATCTTGGCTGATTTCATTGTCGAGGTCCCCGAAGGAAAAATTGAAGAGGCTCAGCGCGAGGTAGACCCTCCGCGAGCCAGTGATGAAGAAAATGTTTGGAGATTGTTCACTGACGGAGCTTCAAACAACGAAGGGTCCGGCGCAGGCCTAAAACTGGTGGATCCAGAGAATCATGAATATACTTACGCCATCAGGTTGGACTTCAAAAGCACCAACAATGAGGCTGAGTATGAAGCCCTGCTGGCTGGCCTGCGCATCGCGCACAAATTCGGGGTTAAAAAGCTAGAGGCCCATGTTGATTCATACTTGGTAGCAGCACAGGTCAATGGCCTTTATGATGCCAAGGAGAACACCATGCCTCTATATCTAGAGCAGGCGAAAAAGCTCATCGACCAATTTGACTGCTTCAGAATCATTCATATTCCGCGCAGTGAAAACAAATCTGCAGACGCGCTGAGTAAGATGGCATCAACCAGTTTTGATCACTTTGGCAAAGATGTCAGGGTAGAAGTAATGAGCAACCCGTCGGTGGTAGCGAAGTCTGTCCTGGTAACTCATACAACCCCTTCATCATGGATAACTCCAATAACGGAATTCTTGAAGGAGGGAAAGGTACCAGATGATCGCAGCGCAAGCGAGGAAGATAAGACATAAGGCACAGAACTATGAACTGCTTGATGGTACATTGTATCGACGCTCTTATCTTGGGCCGCTCATGAAGTGCCTAGATGCTGAGGAAGCAAGCTATGTGATCAGAGAGATACACGAAGGAATCTGTGGAATTCATGCTGGCCCGCGCATGGTGGTTGCCAAGGCAATGAGCGCAGGCTACTATTGGCCAGGCATGTACTTGGACGCTTTAAAAGAGATCCAAAAGTGCAAAGCATGTCAGAGCTATGCGCCAAACACCATGCGGCCAAAGAACAACTTGATTCCGGTGACCTCCGCATGGCCTTTCCATAAATGGGCAATCGACATTGTGGGTCCCCTACCGCAAGCGCCTGGGCGAGTAAAATTTTTGGTAGTGGCAGTAGACTATTTCACAAAATGGGTTGAAGCCAAGCCACTAGCAAAAATCACAGCTGAAGCGATGAAGCAGTTTATCTGGAGCCACATCATATGCCGTTTTGGCTTGCCCATAGGAAATTGTGAGCGATAATGGCAAACAATTCACTGACAAGAAGATATCCAGCTGGCTCAAGGAATTGCGCATCAACCAAATCTTCACTTCGGTATACCACCCTCAGGGGAATGGCCAAGTGGAGCGCGCGAATCAAAGCTTGTTAAATGGGCTGAAGAAAAGGTTGGAGGGAGAATCCCATTCTTGGGTCGAAGAGCTACCTAATGTCCTGTGGGCACACAGGACATTAAGCAAAACCAGCAACGGCGAATCCCCGTTCAGCCTAACCTATGGAACAGAGGCAATGATTCCAGCAGAAATTGGATGCCCATCCCATAGAGTTCTCATGATGAGCAAGATTGATAACGAGCGCGAAAGAAGGTTGGATCTCAACTTACTTGAAGGGCGCAGAGAGGCGGCTATCATCAGTGAAGCCAGATACAAGAAAAAACTGGAAAAATATTACAACCAGCGCGTGAAAGAATGCCACTTCAAGAAAAATGATTTTGTCCTTCGAAACAATGAAGCTAGCCGCGCGATACCCCCGGGAAAAATGTCCCCCAACTGGGAGGGACCTTATCAAATCTCAGAAGAATTGGGGAAAGGCGCATATGCTTTAAAAGATTTGAATGGAAAAAAGATCCCGCGCGCATG